>NW_026663136.1:0-2175 GCF_009828535.3 Hylobates moloch | reverse complement strand
CGGACCCGGGGAGGAGCTGATGTTCCGGTTTGGGGGTCTTGCAGCCGTGGACCCGGGGAGGAGCTGATGTTCCGGTTTGGGGGTCTTGCAGCCGTGGACCCGGGGAGGAGCTGATGTTCCGGTTTGGGTGTCTTGCCGCCGCGGACCCGGGGAGGAGCTGATGTTCCGGTTTGAGGGTCTCGCAGCCGCGGACCCGGGGAGGCGCTGATGTTCTGGTTTGAGGTTCTCGCAGCCGCGGACCCAGGGAGGAGCTGATGTTCTTGTTTGAGGGTCTTGCAGCCGTGGACCTGGGGAGGAGCTGATGTTCTGGTTTGAGGGTCTCGCAGCCGTGGACCTGGGGAGGAGCTGATGTTCCGGTTTGAGGCTCTTGCAGCCGCGGACCCGGGGAAGAGCTGATGTTCTGGTTTGAGGGTCTTGCAGCCGTAGACCTGGGGAGGAGCTGATGTTCTGGTTTGAGGGTCTTGCAGCCACAGACCCGGCGAGGAACTGATTTTCCTATTTGAGGGTCTTGCAGCCGCAGACCTGGGGAGGAACTGATGTTCCGTTTTGAGGGTCTTGCAGCCGTAGACCTGGAGAGGAGCTGATGTTGAGCTGATATTCCAGTTGCAGTTTGAGGGCCGGGGAGCTGATGTTCCAGTTTGATGGCCGTGCACCTGGAGACCCAGAGAGGAACATCTAACTGGAACATTTGCTCCCCGCAGTGCCTCCAGCTGCATCGGTCCCAAAGCGGAACATCTGTTCCCACCCGGGTCTCCAGCTGCACGGCCCTCAAACTGCAACATTGTCTACCCTCAAGTCTCCAGTTGCAAGGCCCTCAGAATTGAACATGAGCTCCCCACCGGGTCTCCAGCTTCACGGCCCTCAAACTGGAGCATCAGCTCCTTTCTAGGTCTCCAGCTGCATGGCCCTCAAACTGGAATATTAGCTCCCCACCGGGTCTCCAGCTTCACGGCCCTGAAACTGGAACTTCAGCTTCCCACCGGGTATCCAGCTGCATGGCCCTCAAACTGGAACATCAGCTCCCCGCCAGGTCTCCAGCTGCTGGGGGCTGACAAACCTTTCGTTGATTAAGTGGCCTGGGTGTCCCAGGCCCATTTATATTAGACCTCTCAGTATAGCTTGGTGTATTTCCAGGAAACATAACACCATTCATTCAATTTAAACTATTGGAATTGTTTTTCTCTGAAGAAGGATAATCACAGCTAACAACCATCACATTCTTTTCGACTCCTCTGAGAAGTTTGTCTGTTCCTGTATAGTTTCTCCTTGGATCTGTTAACAATTCACACAGTCGCTGAATAGTAAAAGGGATACCTTAAATCCAGTGACAATTTTCAGTATTCTTTCCTTCATTTCATCAAAGGGAATATATTCAACATTAGGGTTGGGAGGACCTCTTGCCTCAGGAGCTGAAGTTCTGAAATCATCCATCACTTTCTCCTGTTTGAAAATAAAATAGTCTTTAAATTGGGACCACTGAATCTGTTTCTCCAGTCTTGGCTACATGACAAAGAAACTGATCCAGGACAGGAGAAGCTTTCTTTTTCCCCCTCTTCTCAAAATCTTCCAGCGCCTCCTGGAGCCCCTCGACGTCCATGGCTTCCCGGAGTCCCTCACAGCCTCCGCCTCCCTCCGCGGGTCTCTTGGGGACCAGAACGCCTCCCCCCACCCCTGACGTCCTCCTACTCCCTCGCACACACTCCAGCACGCAGGGCAAGTGGGGTGGGGGGGAACGAAGGGAGCCAGGGGAAGCGTGTGAGAGAGTGAGACTGACAGAGCGAGCACCTCCCCAAGCTGCTACCACCAACCCTCCAACATGGCGCCTGGCACGTCAACCTAAAAAGTTATTTCTTGGAGAAGCGATGGATGACAGAGATTAATCTGAGAGTTACTGTTAATGGAGAAACTTAGAACTTACCGTTCTTCCTGTGAGGTTTTGGTGCTCATACTGCTGTTCTGTGAGTTCTGGCAATTGAGTCCGTTCACACAGCCTGGTGATGCAGCAGGTGCCACAGAAGGACCCTGTCCCGGCTGGCCTGCTCCACTGCTATGATGGTGTGGCCTCTGATCTGTGACCGTGGCTTGAGGGGAGACCAGGCCCTTGATCACAAGCGTATCCATGGTGAGGTTCCGTGGATGGAACCTCCTGGATGTTCCTTCCTGATGTTCATCTGC
>NW_026663135.1:0-2175 GCF_009828535.3 Hylobates moloch | reverse complement strand
GCGGGCGCCTGTAGTCCCAGCTACTCGGAGAGGCTGAGACAGGAGAATGGCGTGAACCCGGGAGGCGGAGCTTGCAGTGAGCCGAGATTGCGCCACTGCACTCCAGCCTGGGCGACAGAGCGAAACTCCGTCTCAAAAAAAAAAAAAAAAAAAAGAAAAAGAAAAAAGCTTGGCTTCTCCAGCCTGGGCGTCTTCTGCTGCAGAGTGCAAACAGAGCCATGGTTCTTTTCTTCCCAGCAGCCTCCATCCTAGCTGCCCTCTCGGAAGTGTCACCTGCCTGGTGCACTGAGCTCCCTGTCAATTCTTACAAAGATCAAGTCCACCCGAGGTGCTTTCCCATCATCCTTCCTTGGCTCCTGTAATTCCCTCAGCTCTGAATGATTGTCTGTTTCTGGAAAACTCCTATTTTTACCTGAAAACCCCATCCAGAGGTACCTGCCTCCTTGCAACCTTCCTTGCTTCTAATATTAGCCCTCACATCCTACTCTAGTTTTCTCCAGCTTTAAGTCCCTCTGCTTTTTTTCCAACCACTGACCCCAGTGGGGTAGAGGGGTCTATTTCTGACTGTTTCTCCTCCTCCTCCAGGGCTAGGTAAGAAAGAACTTCATGGGTCCCCAGAATATGGGCCATATCCAGAGGGGAGTGAACAATTTATTTATTTATTTATTTATTTTTTGAGATAGAGTCTTGCTGTCGCCCAGGCTGGAGTGCAGTGGCGCGATCTCCGCTCACTGCAGGCTCTGCCCCCCGGGGTTCATGCCATTCTCCTGCCTCAGCCTCTCCGAGTAGCTGGGACTACAGGCGCCCGCCATCTTGCCCGGTTAATTTTTTGTATTTTTAGTAGAGACGGGGTTTCACTGTGTTAGCCAGGATGGTCTCGATCTCCTGACCTCGTGATCTGCCCGCCTCCGCCTCCCAAAGTGCTGGGATTACAGGCGTGAGCCACTGCGCCCGGCCTAACAATTTATTATTATTATTTTTTGAGATGGAGTCTTGCTCTGTCGCCCAGGCTGGCAGGCAGTGGTGTGAACTCAGCTCATTGCAACCTCCACCTCCCAGGTTCAGGCATTTCTCTGCCTCAGCCTCCCAGATGGCTGGGATTACAGGCAAGCGCAACCACGCCCGGCTAATTTTTGTGCTTTTAATAGAGATGGGGTTTCACCATGTTGGCCAAGCTGGTCTCAAACTCCTGACCTTGTGATCTGCCCGCCTCAGCCTCCCAAAGTGCTGGGATTACAGGTGTGACCCACCGCCCCAGGCCAAAAAAATTTTAAAACTGTTGAACTGCTGGGCACAGTGGCTCACGCTTGTAATTCCAGCACTTTGGGAGGCCAAAACGGGCAGGTTACTTGAGGCCAGGAGTTCGAGACCAGCCTGGCCAACATGGTGAAACCCCCGTCTCTACTAAAAATACAAAAATTAGCTGGGTATAGTGGCATGTGCCTGTAATACCAGCTCCTCGGGAGGCTGAGGCAGGAGAATCACCTGAACCCGGGAGGCGGAGGCTGCAGTGAGCTGAGATTGTGCCACTGCACTCCAGCCTGGGTGACAGAGTGAGACTCTGTCTCAAAAAACAAACAAACTGTTGAACTAAATATACAAGAATTCTAGTCAGGCACTGTGGCTCATGCCTGTAATCCCAGCACTTTGGGAGGCCGAGGCAGGTGAATCACAAGATCAGGAGTTCGAGACCAGCCTGACCAACATGGTGAAACCTGGTCTCTACTAAAAATACAAAAATTAGACGAGTGTGGTGGCACGCACCTGTAATCCCAGCTACTTGGGAGGCTGAGCCAGGGGAATTGCTTGAACCCGGGAGGCAGAGGTGGCAGTGAGCCGAGATCACACCACTGCACTCCAGCTTGGGCAACAGAGTGAGACTCCATTTCTTTTTTTTTTTTTTTTTTTTTTTTTTGAGGTGGTGTTTCACTCTCATTGCCCAGGCTGGAGTGCGGTGGCGTGATCTCGGCTCACTGCAACCTCCACCTCCTGGTGTTCAAGCGATTCTCCTGCCTCAGCCTCCCAAGTAGCTGGGATTACAGGCGCCCACCACCACGCCCGGCCAATTGTTTGTAATTTTAGTAGAGACGGGGTTTCACTATGTTGGCCAGGCTGGTCTCGAACGCCTGACCTCAGGCGATCCACCCGCCTCGGCCTCCCAAAGTGCTGGGATTA
>NW_026663134.1:0-2175 GCF_009828535.3 Hylobates moloch | reverse complement strand
TTTTTTTGAGACAGAGTCTCACTCTGTCACCCTGGCTGGAGTGCAGTGGCACAATCTGAGCTCACTGCAACCTCTGCCTCCTGGGTTCAAACGATTCTCTTGTCTCAGCCTCCCTAGTAGCTGGGACTACAGGCACGTGCCATCAAGCCCAGCTAATTTTTGTATTTTTAGTAGAGACGGGGTTTCACTATGTTGGCCAGGGTGGTCTCAAACTCTTGGCCTCAAATGATCCGCCTGTCTCGGCCTCCCAATGTGCTAAGATTACAGGCGTGAGCCACTGTACCCAGACTAATTTTTTTTTTTTTTTTTTTTTTTTTTTAAGTAGAGACAGGGTTGTGCTATATTGCCTATGCTGGTCACAACCTCTTGGGCTCAAGCAATCTTCCCACCTCAGCCTCCCAAAGTGCTGGGATTACAGGCGTGAGCCACTATGCTTGGCCTCCAGCGCTCATTCCATGGAAAATGTCACCCAAACCAGTGAAACCAGTAGCTCCTAAAGATGGTGATCCTTTGAGGAGTTTCTGTAAAAATATAGATTTCTAAGTCCTGTCTCTGGATATTCTTTATCAACAAATCCAAGGACCAAGATTTATCTGTATTTTACCAGGATTCTGGTGACCGGCCAGGTTGGAACCAGCTGATGGTATGGCTTTTCTTTTCATGCAGAAAGCATGGAGACTTTTATTTTATTTCTGGAGATGGGGGTCTCACTACGTTGCCCGGGCTGCAGTGCAATGGCTATTCACAGGCATGATCATAGGTCACTGCAGCTGGAAACTCCAGACCTCAGGCAATTCTACTGTCTCGGCACCACTGAGCCCAGCAGGCATGGAGATTTTGGACTGTTCCTGCACATGGAAGTGGGAAGCATTAAGAAAGCTGTCTAGGAACTCTGCACAGGTATTTCGCCTGCCAGGCCTGCTTCTGGTGATGAGGCAGGAGTGGGCCGTTAAGCTGGGTGTCCCACTAATGCTGGAAGGTGGAGGGTTCTGCTCTGAGGCACAAAAGCTGGCAGCAGCAGTTAATGCTCCCCTCCTGGACTATAAACTCCCTGAGGGCACATCTGCTTTCAGCTGGATGAGTGTCTGAACCCAGGACAAGTTGGCACTCACGGTAGACAGACACGAGGTTATACAGGGCCCAGGTTGCCCAGTGCTGGCTGACAGGAGAGATTCCCTGGGGAAGGAGGCGGAGAATTGGTTCAAATGACCTGCAGGAAAAGAAATCAAGGTCACTGTGGATGCTGGGGGTGGGGAGTGTGTCTTTTCTTGTCTGAGGTTTCCTCCCACTGGAGAATCCTAATGACCAACCATGACAGGCTGGCAGGATGCCAGGGAGAAGGGACAGCTGGCCCTGTATCCCACTGGCAGGCTGTACAATGAGGTTCCCTTGGAGAGAGGATAAAGGCACAAGCACATGAGGGAGGCAGAAGGGACCCAGATTAGGAGGAGCAGAAAGCTGGAGACCTCAGCAAGGAGCAGAGACCCAGCCTGGGGGGAAGAGGGGAGAGGCACCCTGCGAACAGAAGCACGTGTGACTTTTTTTTTTTTTTGTGAGACGGAGTTTCGCTCTGTCGCCCAGGCTGGGGTGCACTGGTGCAATCTCCACTCACTGCAACCTCTGCCTCCTGGGTTCAAGCGATTCTCCTGCCTCAGCCTCCTGAGTAGCTGAGACTACAGGCGTGTGCCACCACACCCAGCTAATTTTTGCATTTTTTTTTTCTTTTGAGACAGAGTCTTGCTCTGTCGCCCAGGCTGGAGTGCAGTGGTGTGATCTCGGCTCACTGCAAGCTCCGCCTCCCTGGTTCACGCCATTCTCCTGCCTCAGCCTCCTGAGTAGCTGGGACTACAGGAGCCCACCACCAAACCCGGCTAATTTTTTTGTATTTTTTAGTAGAGATGGGGTTTCACCGTGTTAGCCAGGATGGTCTCGATCTCCTGACCTCGTGATCCGCCCACCTCAGCCTCCCAAAGTGCTGGGATTACAGGCGTGAGCCACTGCGCCCAGCCTAATTTTTGTATTTTTGGTAGAGACAGGGTTTCACTATGTTGGCCAGGTTGGTTTCGAACTCCTGACCTCAAGTGATCCGCCTGCCTTGGCCTCCCAAAGTGCTGGGATTATAGGCGTGAACCACCATGTCCAGCCCTTTTTTCTTTCTTTTTTTTTTTTTTTTTT
>NW_026663133.1:0-2176 GCF_009828535.3 Hylobates moloch | reverse complement strand
TGAAGCCTTTTGTCTTTATTTTTCAATCGGAAGTTCTTTCTTCCCCATTTGAAAGATTGAGTCTGGGATCAATCCCTGATCCTGCTTCCTTCCTAAATCTCTTAGTGTATAGTCTACAGCTGGGCATATGATAATCTCAGGCACGGGATTGTACTCATAGAGCTATGCATGACACCTAGGACTTTAGGTGGCTTATATATTTTTGATGACAACTTTTAATTTTATTCTCATTTATTCCATTTCTGTTTCAGTGTCCTGGGTCATGAAACTTAATCCACAACAAGCTCCCTTATATGTGAGTAAATCATGAGATTTCTTATTATTTTGTATTTATCTGTTCTGTTTACTTGTTATAATAAGCCACACTCTCAGGTGATGGATTCTCAAGGAAAATTTTAACCATTTATGCATGAATATATTGGTGTAAGACACTTCAGAAATTGAATTTGATTTAGTAAATACTAAATGGCTAATCTGTGCATGGAACTGAAAACAAATAATACCTGTAAGACTCGAGAGTTAATTTAGTCAGGGCGATAGTATGCACGTATGAAACAAATTGTCCTGCCAAACAGTACTGTAGCTTCTTATTTTTTACCTGCAGTTCATTTCTGTAAAAGTGGTGTGGAGATCCTTCTACTGCCACTGTGATTTACCTTATGTTGCAACTAGGTGGCACTATGTCATTGGCAAGAGTGCTGTTTTCTTTAGGACTTATCTCCCTAAAGTGAGGGACTTCTCTCATTCAGTGGGTTGTCATTTCACTTTCTTGATGCTATCCTTTCAAGCACAAAAATTTTCAGTTTTGATAATGTTCTGTTGTTGCTTTTTTTTTTTTTGGCGTCATATCTAAGAAGAATTCTTTGCCTAACCTAAAGTCACAGAGATTTATTCCTATGTTTTCATCTAGGAATTTTATAGGTTTAGCCCTTACATTTAGGTATGTAATATGAGAGTGCATTTTTGTGTATTTTGTAAGGGACGAGTCCAACTTTTTTCTTTGGCATGTGGATCTCTAGTTGTTCCAGCAGCATTTGTTGAAAACACTATTCTTTCTCCCATTGAATTGTCTTGGGCATCTTTGTTGAAATTGATCATAAGTGTGAGGAATTTTTTCTGGACTCTGAATTTGATTCCTTTCATTTAGGTTGTTTTTGATTTCTTTCAACAGTGTTTGGTAGTTTTCACTGTATAAACTTGGTACTTCCTTGAAATTTGTTGCTTATGATTTTATTGATTTTGATGGTATTGTTAATTTTGTTATCTTAATTGTTCAGTTTTTTTTTTTTTTTTGATGGAGTCTCGCTCTGTTGCCCAGGCTGGAGTGCAGTGGCGCGATCTCGGCTCACTGCAAGCTCCGCCTCCCAGGTTCACGCCATTCTCCTGCCTCAGCCTCCCAGGTAGCTAGGACTATAGGTGCCTGCCACCACTCCTGGCTAATTTTTTGTATTTTTATTAGAGATCGGGTTTTACCGTGTTTGCCAGGGTGGTCTCGAACTCCTCACCTCGTGATCCACCCGGCTCCCAAAGTGCTGGGATTACAGGCATGAGCCATGGCGCTTGACCAATTGTTCAGTTTTTAATTGTTCATTGCTTATATATAGAAATACTGTTGATTTTTGCGTTCTGATCTCTGAAACTATAGCCTTGTGTCAGAGATGAGTTACAAACTATAATCAAACTTATTTGGCCACAGTTTTTAAGTGGATGCCTTAGGATTTTCTCTGTACAGTATCAGGTGATCGGAGATCGTTTTCTTCCTTTCCAATCTGGATGCCTTTTATTTCTTTTTCTTGCCTAATTGCCCTTAGAAGCATCTCTGGTACAACATTGAGTAGAAATGGTGAGCGCAAACATCCTTGTCTTTTGCTGATCTTAAAGAGAAAGCATCCAAGCTTTCACCATTAAGTATGATGTTGTTAGGTGTGGGTTTTTCACAGGTACCTTTTGTTAGATGAGGACGTTCCCTTCTATTCCTAGTTTGACTATTTTTATGATGAAAACATGTTGGATTTTGTCAGGTGATCTTTCTGTGTTGAGATGGCCATGTGGGTTTTTTTCCTTTCATTAATGTGATATATTACATTGATTGAATTAAATAGTTTTTATTTATTTAAAGAGATGGGGCCTTGCTCTGTCACCCAGGCTGGAGTGCAGTGACATGATCATAGCTCAC
>NW_026663132.1:0-2176 GCF_009828535.3 Hylobates moloch | reverse complement strand
CTGGTCAACCTGGTGAAACTTGTCTCTACTTAAAATACAAAAATTTGCCGGGCGTGGTGGCGGGCACCTATAACAACCTCAGCTATTCGGAAGGCTGAGGCAGGAGAATTGCTAGAACCTGGGAGGTGGAGGTTGCAGTGAGCCGAAATGACACCATTGCACTCCAGCCCAGGCTACAACAGCAAGACTCCATTCAAAAAAAAAAAAAAAAAAAGATTTTATAGCTGTATGGTGTCAGAGCTAAAGAACAGAATTCAATCTTCTGTAGTCTTTTGAAACTGAGGTGATATACTAAGTCTTTTGAAAACTGTAACCCAGCTCCAACCTAAATCAATCCTTGACTGATTTGAGGTGAACAGCCCCATATCCCATCTACCTAGCAAAGGAAAGAGGGAGAAAGATATCATCTTTGTCTCTAGGATTCTTTTGTATGCAAAGTCTGTAAACAATTTAAACAATTAAGAAGTATGGAAAGAGGGAGAATGACTGATAAGAGGAGAAAAAAGTACAGAAACAAATCCATAGATGATTCAGATATTGGAGCTGGCAGACGTGGACTTTAAAATGACTATGATTAGTATGTTAAAAGAAAATAGAAGAAAAAATTGCACAAAATGAATTTGTGAAGTGACTTTTTGGAATGAATTTTAACAGAATACTGGAAACTATTTTAAAAATTTAAATCTGAAATACAGTACCTAGAATCTGTAACTCATTGGATAGACAGTATAAAACAGAATTAGTTAACTTAAATTCAGGTCAACGGGCCAGGCGCAGTGGCTCCTGCATGTAATCCCAGCACTTTGGGAGTCAGAGACGGGTGGATCACCTGAGGTCAGGAGTTTGAGAACAGCCTGACCAACATGGTGAAACCCTGCCTCTACTAAAAATACAAAAAGAAACTAGCCGAGTGTGGTGGCACATGCCTGTAATCCCAGCTACTCGGGAGGCAGAGACGGAAAATCGCCTGAACTCGGGTGGCAGGGGTTGCAGTGAGCCAAGATCATGCCACTGCACTTCAGACTGGGCAACAGAGTGATACTCTGTCTCAAATAAATAAATAAAGCCAGAAAAGAATAAAATGAAAACTTCATAGTACTGAAAGGGGGAAAAACACCCAGCCTATAATTCTATATCCAAGAAAAAAAAAATCTTCAAAAAAAAAAGCAAAATAAAGATGTTTTCAGGCAAATAAAAACTGAGACGGGTTGTTGACAGCAGATCTGCACTATAAAAATTATTAAAAGCCCTTCCTTCCTTCCTTCCTTCCTTTCTTCCTTTCTTTTCTTTCCCTCTGTGGCCCGGGCAGCAATCTCCTCGTCTCGCTGCTGCCCCGCGCCACGGACTGCCTGGGACTGCCGGCGCGCGCCACCGCTGCCTGTTTTTTCTCCTTTGCCTGCCGGCGCGCGTTCGCCATCTTGGCCACGCTAGTCGCCAGCTCCTGACCCCGAACGCTCTGCCCGCCTCGGCCTCCCAGGGTGCTGGGACTACAGAGGGAGTCTCGCTCACCCGGTGCTCGGTGTTGCCCGGGCTGCAGTGCGGTGGCGTGGTCTGGGCTCGCGGCAGCCTCCGCCTCCCAGCCGCCTGCCTTGGCCTACCAGGGTGCTGGGATTGCAGCCCCTGCCCGGCCGCCGCCCCGTCTGGGAGGTAGGGAGCGTCTCTGCCCGGCCGCCCCTCTGCCCGGCCTCCCCATCTGGGAAGTGAGGAGCGCTTCTGCCCGGCCACCCATCGTCTGGGAGGTGAGGAGCGCCTCTGCCCGGCCACCCATCGTCTGGGAGGTGAGGAGCGCTTCTGCCCGGCCACCCATCGACTGGGAAGTGAGGAGCGCCTCTGCCCGGCCGCCTCGTCCGGGAAGAAGTGAGGAGCCCCTCTGCCCGGCCGCCCCGTCTGGGAAGTGAGGAGCGCCTCTGCCCGGCCGCCCCGTCTGGGAAGGGAGGAGCGCCTCTGCCCGGCCACCCATCGTCTGGGAAGTGAGGAGCGCCTCTGCCCGGCCACCCATCGTCTGGGAAGTGAGGAGCGCCTCTGCCCGGCTGCCCCGTCCGGGAAGAAGTGAGGAGCGCCTCTGCCCGGCCGCCCCGTCCGGGAAGAAGTGAGGAGCGCCTCTGCCCGGCCGCCCCGTCCGGGAAGAAGTGAGGAGCGCCTCTGCCCGGCCGCCCCGTCCGGGAAGAAGTGAGGA
>NW_026663131.1:0-2176 GCF_009828535.3 Hylobates moloch | reverse complement strand
ACCGGTTGTTCCTTTCCATGTTTAGTGCTTCCTTCAGGAGCTCTTTTAGGGCAGGCCTGGTGGTGACAAAATCACTCCGCATTTGCTTGTCTGTAAAGTATTTTATTTCTCCTTCACTTATGAAGCTTAGTTTGGCTGGATATGAAATTCTGGGTTGAAAATTCTTTTCTTTAAGAATGTTGAATATCAGCCCCCACTCTCTTCTGGCTTGTAGAGTTTCTGCTGAGAGATCAGCTGTTAGTCTGATGGGCTTCCCTTTGTGGGTAACCCGACCTTTATCTCTGGCTGCCCTTAACATTTTTTCCTTCATTTCAGCTTTGGTGAATCTGACAATTATGTGTCTTGGAGTTGCTCTTCTTGAGGAGTATCTTTGCGGCGTTCTCTGTATTTCCTGAATCTGAATGTTGGCCTGCCTTGCTAGATTGGGGAAGTTCTCCTGGATAATATCTTGCAGAGTGTTTTCCAACTTGGTTCCATTCTCCCCATCATTTTCAGGTACACCAATCAGACGTAGGTTTGGTCTTTTCACGTAGTCCCAAATTTCTTGGAGGCTTTGTTCATTTCTTTTTATTGTTTTTTCTCTAAACTTCCCTTCTCGCTTCGTTTCATTCATTTCATCTTCCATCAGCGATACCCTTTCTTCCAGTTGATCGCATCTGCTACTGAGGCTTCTGCAATCTTCGCGTAGTTCTCAAAACTTGGCTTTCAGCTCCATCAGCTCCTTTAAGCCCTTCTCTCCATTGGTTATTCTAGTTATCCATTCTTCTAATTTTTTTTCAAAGTTTTTAACTTCTTTGCTATTGTTTTGAATTTCCTCCCGTAGCTCAGAGTAGTTTGATCATCTGAAGCCTTCTTCTCTCAACTCGTCAAAGTCATCCTCCATCCAGCTTTGTTCCATTGCTGGTGAGGAACTGCGTTCCTTTGGAGGAGGAGAGGTGCTCTGCTTTTTAGAGTTTCCAGCTTTTCTGCTCTGTTTTTTCCCCATCTTTGTGGTTTTATCTACTTTTGGTCTTTGATGATGGTGATGCACAGATGGGTTTTTGGTGTGGATGTCCTTTCTGTTTGTTAGTTTTCCTTCTACCAGACAGGACCCTCAGCTGCAGGTCTGTTGGAGTTTACTAGAGGTCCACTCCAGACCCTGTTTGGCTGGGTGTCAGCAGCGGTGGCCGCAGAACAGCAGATTTTCGTGAGACCACAAATTCAGCTGTCTGATAGTTCCTCTGGAAGTTTTGTCTCAGAGAAGTACCCGGCCGAGTGAGGTGTCAGTCTGTCCCTACTGGGCGGTGCCTCCCAGTTAGGCTGCTCAGGGGTGAGGAACCCACTTTAGGAGGTAGTCTGTCCGTTCTCAGATCTCCAGCTGCGTGCTGGGAGAACCACTACTCTCTTCAAAGCTGTCAGTCAGACAGGGACATTTAATTCTGAGGAGGTTCCTGCTGACTTTTTGTTTGTCTGTGCCCTGCCCCCAGAGGTGGAGCCTACAGAGGTAGGCAGGCCTCCTTGAGCTGTGGTGGGCTCCACCCAGTTCGAGCTTCCTGGCTGCTGTGTTTACCTAAGCAAGCCTGGGCAATGGCGGGTGCCCCTGCCCCAGCCTCGCTGCCGCCTTGCAGCTTGATCTCAGACTGCTGTGCTAGCAATCAGCGAGACTCTGTGGGCATAGGACCCTCCGAGCCAGGTGCGGGACACAGTCTCCTAGTGTGCCGTTTTCCAGGCCCGTTGGAAAAGCACAGTATTGGGGTGGGACTGACCCGATATTCCAGGTGCTGTCTGTTACCCCTTTCTTTGACTAGGAAAGGGAACTCCCTGACCCCTTGCGCTTCCCAAGTGAGGCAATGCCTCACCCTGCTTCGGCTCACGCACAGTGTGCTTCACCGACTGTCCTGCACCCGCTGTTTGGCACTCCCTAGTGAGATGAAACTGGTACCTCAAGCAGAAATGCAGAAATCACCCGTCTTCTGTGTCACTCAGGCTGGGAGCTGGAGACCAGAGCTGTTCCTATTCGGCCATCTTGGCTCCACCCCACCCAAATTCTTTTAAATAAGATCTAGAGTATTCTGCTTAAACAACTCCAAGACACTTACCTGGGTCTTCCATCGTGACAGATCAATAAAGGAATATATATATATATATATTCTATATACATATATACATACTTGTATATACACTTGTGTGTAAATAT
>NW_026663130.1:0-2176 GCF_009828535.3 Hylobates moloch | reverse complement strand
ATTATCTCCTTTGCTAGACAGTAAGGAAATGCTCAAAGAATGATAGGTACATGTCAAAATGACACAGAAGCCAGCAAAGAAACTCCCACTGACCGCATTTGGAATGAGTCAAGAATCAAAATAATGATACTAATAGATTATTATAATCCATTGAATAAATAGGAATCTTTGAATCCATTTGATGTACCATTTGGCAATCATCGTTGCAATAACCAATTCTGGTAAAAAGCATCAATGGATCTTAAGAAAATGGGTGAAAGTAGGGCATGGAATAGGTCTCAAAACATCTTTCCTCAAAATACTTTTATAAAGGGGAGAAAACTAACTTTGCAGTGAAGAAGCCTGGGAGATGCTATCTTGGTTTATCCCAGTAATAATACAGCAAATCAACCTCTCAGACCACATGCCAGGATGCAATGAGAACACAGCATCCCATCTGTGATATCACGGCCAAGATATCTAAATTGGATCTAATCAGGAGGAAACATCAGGCAATCCCAAATTGAAGAACAAAATAAAATGACCAGCCTGTTATCTTTAAAAATATCAAGGTCATGAGGGCCAGGCACGGTGACTCCTGGCTATAATCCCAGCACTTTGGGAGGCTGAGGTGAGAGGATTTCTTGAGTCCAGGAATTCAAGATGGTCCTGGGAAACATAGCGAAACCCCGTCTCTACAAAAAATTAAAAAATCAAATGTGGTGGTACATGCCTGTAGTCCTAGCTACTCAGGAGGCCAAAGTGGGAGGATCACTTAAGCCCAGAAGTCTGAGGCTGCAGTGAGCTTTGATCGCACCACAGCACACCAGCCTGGGTGACAGAGTGAGACCCTGTCTCAAAAAAAAACAAGATCATGAAAGTCAAGAAATCCCAAAGAACTGTTCCAGGTTGAAGGAGACTGGAGAGACATGGTAATTGGGTGCAAAATGTGATCCTGGATTGGGCCCTTTGCTATAAAGGACATTATTGGGCATGGGATAGATATTTGATAGAAGTTCTTATACTACTCTGGAAACCTTTCTGCATTTTAAAAATGCTTCAGAATTGTGTTTAAATGCCAATGCCAATAAGTAAGTAAAACATGTAGATAGTAAAATTATGAAGCTAAATATTAGTCTATGTTGCCACTGCTACTTCCAAGAAGTTCTTTTGGCTGTTTCTTGTGATGGTCGTTTCCCTTGCCAGCTCTATGCTTATATTGCTTTTGGTGGATTTATTAACTTCGTACATTTTCTTTTGACTCCCCAGTGTGAAAGATGAGGGTTTAGTTCACTTATCGGTTCCTAGGTTTTTCCCCTTCCTAAGTTTATTGAGTTACGATTTACATGCAGTCAAATGCATCGTTGTGTGGAGCATGGTTCTGTGAATTTTGACAAACCTAAATAGTCATATAACCACCAAAATCAAGATGTAGAAATGTGTATCTGAGATCACCCCATAAAGTTCCCTATGCTCCTTTGCAGACAATCCTGTCCCCCAACCTCAGCCCCTGACAACCCAATTATTTTATTTTATTTTATGAGCTTTATTTATAGCCTTAAATAATACACTTAAACCTGTATTTTTTGTTCCATCAACTTTACATTATCTCTTGATGTGTAAGGATTTTGGTGCCTATAACTAGGTTACCCCCGACCAGTCCACTAGCCTTCTCCCTCTAACCTCTGTGAGCTATTCCATTTTTACATAATCATTACTGATAACCATTGTTAAGTCTTCTTCTTACATAAATATTATACACCGAAGAGCCAAATAGGATCTGGGATTACATTTTATCCTGTTCAGTGCTCTGCTTCCTAGTCACTCAAAGAATGTCCCTAAGGTCTATATCAAGTATATTCTTTCTTTACCAATTTATCAGTTACTCACAACTATGCCTCATTTTAGTTTACTTCTTAACTGACTCTTTTATAAAGGGGAGAGTTGTTGAGTTCATACTGACATGTATAGATAGATATAAAAATAAATATACATGTAAGTGTGTGTATATGCATGTGTACATGCATATGTGTATTTCCTAGCTAGGTCCATTGAGAAGTCCTGGGAGATTTGAAATTTTGATTCTTGACTCATTCCAAATGCGGTCAGTGGGAGTTTCTTTGCCGGCTTCTGTGTCATTTTGACATGTGCCTATCATTCTTTGAGCATTTCCTTACTGTCTAGCAAAGGAGATAAT
>NW_026663129.1:0-2177 GCF_009828535.3 Hylobates moloch | reverse complement strand
TGAAGCCTTTTGTCTTTATTTTTCAATCGGAAGTTCTTTCTTCCCCATTTGAAAGATTGAGTCTGGGATCAATCCCTGATCCTGCTTCCTTCCTAAATCTCTTAGTGTATAGTCTACAGCTGGGCATATGATAATCTCAGGCACGGGATTGTACTCATAGAGCTATGCATGACACCTAGGACTTTAGGTGGCTTATATATTTTTGATGACAACTTTTAATTTTATTCTCATTTATTCCATTTCTGTTTCAGTGTCCTGGGTCATGAAACTTAATCCACAACAAGCTCCCTTATATGTGAGTAAATCATGAGATTTCTTATTATTTTGTATTTATCTGTTCTGTTTACTTGTTATAATAAGCCACACTCTCAGGTGATGGATTCTCAAGGAAAATTTTAACCATTTATGCATGAATATATTGGTGTAAGACACTTCAGAAATTGAATTTGATTTAGTAAATACTAAATGGCTAATCTGTGCATGGAACTGAAAACAAATAATACCTGTAAGACTCGAGAGTTAATTTAGTCAGGGCGATAGTATGCACGTATGAAACAAATTGTCCTGCCAAACAGTACTGTAGCTTCTTATTTTTTACCTGCAGTTCATTTCTGTAAAAGTGGTGTGGAGATCCTTCTACTGCCACTGTGATTTACCTTATGTTGCAACTAGGTGGCACTATGTCATTGGCAAGAGTGCTGTTTTCTTTAGGACTTATCTCCCTAAAGTGAGGGACTTCTCTCATTCAGTGGGTTGTCATTTCACTTTCTTGATGCTATCCTTTCAAGCACAAAAATTTTCAGTTTTGATAATGTTCTGTTGTTGCTTTTTTTTTTTTTGGCGTCATATCTAAGAAGAATTCTTTGCCTAACCTAAAGTCACAGAGATTTATTCCTATGTTTTCATCTAGGAATTTTATAGGTTTAGCCCTTACATTTAGGTATGTAATATGAGAGTGCATTTTTGTGTATTTTGTAAGGGACGAGTCCAACTTTTTTCTTTGGCATGTGGATCTCTAGTTGTTCCAGCAGCATTTGTTGAAAACACTATTCTTTCTCCCATTGAATTGTCTTGGGCATCTTTGTTGAAATTGATCATAAGTGTGAGGAATTTTTTCTGGACTCTGAATTTGATTCCTTTCATTTAGGTTGTTTTTGATTTCTTTCAACAGTGTTTGGTAGTTTTCACTGTATAAACTTGGTACTTCCTTGAAATTTGTTGCTTATGATTTTATTGATTTTGATGGTATTGTTAATTTTGTTATCTTAATTGTTCAGTTTTTTTTTTTTTTTTGATGGAGTCTCGCTCTGTTGCCCAGGCTGGAGTGCAGTGGCGCGATCTCGGCTCACTGCAAGCTCCGCCTCCCAGGTTCACGCCATTCTCCTGCCTCAGCCTCCCAGGTAGCTAGGACTATAGGTGCCTGCCACCACTCCTGGCTAATTTTTTGTATTTTTATTAGAGATCGGGTTTTACCGTGTTTGCCAGGGTGGTCTCGAACTCCTCACCTCGTGATCCACCCGGCTCCCAAAGTGCTGGGATTACAGGCATGAGCCATGGCGCTTGACCAATTGTTCAGTTTTTAATTGTTCATTGCTTATATATAGAAATACTGTTGATTTTTGCGTTCTGATCTCTGAAACTATAGCCTTGTGTCAGAGATGAGTTACAAACTATAATCAAACTTATTTGGCCACAGTTTTTAAGTGGATGCCTTAGGATTTTCTCTGTACAGTATCAGGTGATCGGAGATCGTTTTCTTCCTTTCCAATCTGGATGCCTTTTATTTCTTTTTCTTGCCTAATTGCCCTTAGAAGCATCTCTGGTACAACATTGAGTAGAAATGGTGAGCGCAAACATCCTTGTCTTTCTGCTGATCTTAAAGAGAAAGCATCCAAGCTTTCACCATTAAGTATGATGTTGTTAGGTGTGGGTTTTTCACAGGTACCTTTTGTTAGATGAGGACGTTCCCTTCTATTCCTAGTTTGACTATTTTTATGATGAAAACATGTTGGATTTTGTCAGGTGATCTTTCTGTGTTGAGATGGCCATGTGGGTTTTTTTCCTTTCATTAATGTGATATATTACATTGATTGAATTAAATAGTTTTTATTTATTTAAAGAGATGGGGCCTTGCTCTGTCACCCAGGCTGGAGTGCAGTGACATGATCATAGCTCAC
>NW_026663128.1:0-2177 GCF_009828535.3 Hylobates moloch | reverse complement strand
GTACACCCTAAGTGAGGATGTCAGAACAGAGAGAGACTGAAAATCAATCATCTCAGCTCCTTCTCAGGGATCAAAGCTAAGGAACAATCAAACTGGAAGTATACCGAATAAAGACAATAAAAAACATAACAGCAGACATCAATAAATACATAAAAAATAAAGCACAACAAAAACAAATCAACAGGCCGGGCGCGGTGGCTCACGCTTGTAATTCCAGCACTTTGAGAGGCCGAGGCGGGCGGATCACGAGGTCAGGAGATCGAGACCACGGTGAAACCCCGTCTCTACTAAAAATACAAAAAAATTAGCCGGGCGTGGTGGCGGGCGCCTGTAGTCCCAGCTACTCGGAGAGTCTGAGGCAGGAGAATGGCGTGAACCCGGGAGGCGGAGCTTGCAGTGAGCCAAGATCGCGCCACTGCACTCCAGCCTGGGCAACAGAGCGAGAGTCCATCTCAAAAAAAATAAATAAATAAAAATAAATAAATAAACAGAGCTACAAATATTCTAAGCAAAATATTATATGAATGAAGCCACCTATGAAAACACAGTAGATCAATACTAAATGGAATATACACCAAAACGCAAGGTCCTTAACATTCAAAATAAATCATGTAAGTCATCCCATTAGCAGAAAAATACAGGTGAAAATAGTAAGATCATTTAGCTGAAAAGTTTTTCAAAGCATTTAATAAAATTCAAAATTGAACCACAAACACACAAAAAAAAAACTTGAGTAAAATATAAAAAGAGGACAGGCCAGGCGCGGTGGCTCACACCTGTAATCCCAGCACCTTGGGAGGTCGAGGCAGGCGGATCACTTGAGGTCGGGAGTTCGAGACCACCCTGGCCAACATGGTGAAACCCCATCTCTACTAAAAATACAAAATTAGCTGGGCGTTGTGGCACATGCCTGTAATCCCAGCTACTCGGGAGGCTGAGGCAGGAGAATCGCTTGAACCTGGGAGGTGGAGGTTACAGTGAGCTGAGATCGAGCCATTGCACTCCAGCCAGGGCGACAAGAGCAAGACTCCATCTCAAAAAAAAAAAAAAAAAAAAAAAAAAAAAAAAAAAAACTTCCTTAATTTGATGAAATCTGATAAAGTCTAATACTAGCCAATAACAAATAACATAATTAACAGAGAATTATGGGAAGCTTTTCCCCCACTGCAGGACCAGATGAGGATGCCTGCTATCACTCTTTAATCAGCATTGTAGTGGAGAAACAATACAGTAAGAAAAAGGCATTAGGATTAATTTTTAAGTCAAAAAAATTGTCATTATGTGTATTATGACACTATTACATGCCTAGACAATCCCTGAAAACCCCAAAACTGTTACAATTAATAACTTACTGGATACATTATTGTTACAATCAGATTACTATATACTAGTATGAAACCAATAAAAATAATGATCAAACTAGAGAACAAGTATCTATGACAAAACGAGCCAATAAAGATCAATTTGCAGATTTAAGATAAATCCATCAATATAAAAAAAGGACCCTACAAAAACATGCACAAAATGAGCAAAGCATATGAAGAAAAGGCACAGAAGCCAATAAACATTTGCTAAACTCTACCTCACATGAAACCCGCCACTGCAAGTTCCAGGTAAGAGGATCCCTGCAGAAACACTGCAGGGCAGGATCCCAGGAGGCAGGACCACCGGGGAAGTGATGGAGCCCCTGCAGTGGGGAGGGTCTCAGGCCCAAGAAAGCCAGGTGGCTCCAGACCTCCTGCTCCAGCTTCCCCTTACTCCCCACACCAGGCACAGCCCCACGTGAGTGCCCCGATGCAGGGAGGATTCTGACTGGCCATGTCTTCTCTGCCACTGTGCGGCCTGCTGAATGGCAGCCTCCTTGCCCATTACATCATTCCAGCCTTCCCTTTCATGGGTCACCTTCTCCCTCCCAACACAATGCCAGAATCCACCCCAGGAGGATAGGGACTGGGAACCAAACTGTGGCACCATGAGTGGAGACCCTGGAGGCAGACATGGGTATAGGCACAGAGTGGAAACATGCTAGGCCTGGCCGACAGGTGACAATCACAGAGGATGGGGACATTCAAGGGCAGACATGGACTGCAGGCACAGCAGAGAAGACCTGGACTACAGTCACAGGGGACTCAGACAAAAAGGGAGTTCGCTGGCTACAGCTGCATGGCAGAGAGGCA
>NW_026663127.1:0-2177 GCF_009828535.3 Hylobates moloch | reverse complement strand
TTTATTCCTGAGCGTATCTCTAACAAATTGTGCAGCTATTATTGTGCATAAAGTAATTTATGTACAGACTATACTAGAACAGTATTTGCTATACTATATTTGCATAGTATTTAGCAGAGAAATCATCAAGTAATGGTAGTTTTCCTTACTTTATGGCCAGTCATTAAATGTTAGTTCACATAATCTTCTTGAAAGGATTTTGAGGGACAATTTTTTTAAAGTACATTCTGTCTGGTCAGTCACAACTCAATTCAAAACCCCATTCTGGGGAGAAAATTTTTGCAACCTACTCATGTGACAAAGGGCTAATATCCAGAATCTACAATGAACTCAAACAAATTTACAAGAAAAAAACAACCCCATCAAAAAGTGGGCAAAGGATGTGAACAGACACTTCTCAAAAGAAGACATTTATGCAGCCAAAAAACACATGAAAAAATGCTCATCATCACTGGCCATCAGAGAAATGCAAATCAAAACCACAATGAGATACCATCTCACACCAGTTAGAATGGCCGTCATTAAAAAGTCAGGAAACAACAGGTGCTGGAGAGGATGTGGAGAAATAGGAACACTTTTTACACTGTTGGTGGGACTGTAAACTAGTTCAACCATCGTGGAAGTCAGTGTGGCGATTCCTCAGGGATCTAGAACTAGAAATACCATTTGACCCAGCCATCCTATTACTGGGTATATACCCAAAGGATTATAAATCATGCTGCTATAAAGACACATGCACATGTATGTTTACTGCGGCACTATTCACAATAGCAAAGACTTGGAACCAACCGAAATGTCCAACAATGATAGACTGGATTAAGAAAATGTGGCACATATACACCATGGAATACTATGCAGCCATAAAAAATGATGAGTTCATGTCCCTTGTAGGGACATGGATGAAGCTGGAAACCATCATTCTCAGCAAACTATCACAAGGACAAAAAACTAAACACCGCATGTTCTCACTCATAGGTGGGAATTGAACAATGAGAACACATGGACACAGGAAGGGGAACATCATACACCGGGGACTGTTGTGGGGTGGGGGGAGGGGGGAGGGATATCATTAGGAGATATACCTAATGCTAAATGATGAGTTAATGGGTGCAGCACACCAACATGGCACATGTATACATATGTAACAAACCTGCACATTGTGCACATGTACCCTAAAACTTAAGGTATAATAATAATAATTTAAAAAAAAAACTACTTAAAAGAACAAATGTGGCTGGGCACGATGGCTCACACCTGTAAAAAAAAAGAAAAAGAAAAAAAAACATTCTGCCATCTGCTCACTATGTGACCCTGGGCACACTGATGAACTCCTAATCAGGCCTCAGTTTCCACACATGTAAAATTGTCATAGCTACCTTACTAGATTTTTTTTAAGGAAAATAAAAATAATATTATTGATAAATAAATGTAAGCTATTTAGGAGAAACTTAGTTCAATTATGAAGCATTCGATGTGTTATGGTTTCCTCAAAGCTTCATGTTGTTCATGGTTTGCCCCCTGCCCTGTGAAAGCTCCCTACTGAAGTCTGAACCCCTGTTCTAAATTGCTCTCTTCTTTCTCCACCCTAAAAACAACAAGAATTGTAAACCTCTGTTAAATCTCTAAAAATTCTAAGATTAATTCCTATTAAAATGGTAACAGCTATTAAAATTTTATACAGGCTAAGGATCCCCTTACCTTGGGACCAGAAGTATTGTGGATTTGGGTTTTTTTAAGACTTTGAAATATTTGCATATACATAATGAGATATGTTGGGGATGTAATCCAAGTCTAAACAGAAAGTTCATTTATGTTTTGTATACACCTTATAAAAACAGCCTAAAACTGATTAGATAAAATATTTTAAATAATTTTATGCATAAAAACAAATCTGACTGCATTTTGACTGTGACCCATCCCCTAAGGTCAGGTGTGGGATTTTCCACTTACGGCATCATGTCAGCACTCAAAAAGTTTCAGATTTTGGAGCATTTCAGATTTCAGTATTTTGGATTAAGATGCTCAATCTGTATGTTATCCTGCCTAGGATTTTTCTATATCTAATGGTAGAATCTAATGACTTTGAAAAGACAAGACAATCATTTCCCCTTTGTCAGTGAGGAATATATCTTTTTCTCTCTGAAGTTGAAATCACACTAGGTAAACATTTACCCGTC
>NW_026663126.1:0-2177 GCF_009828535.3 Hylobates moloch | reverse complement strand
TCATAAAATGTGTTAGGGAGGATTCCCTCTTTTTCTGTCGATTGGAATCGTTTCAGAAGGAATGGTACCAGTTCCTCCTTGTACCTCTGGTAGAATTCAGCTGTGAATCCATCAGGTCCTGGACTCTTTTTGGTTGGTAAGCTATTGATTATTGCCACAATTTCAGAACCTGTTATTGGTCTATTCAGAGATTCAACTTCTTCCTGATTTAGTCTTGGAAGGGTGTATTTGTCGAGGAATTTATCCATTTCTTCTAGATTTTCTAGTTTATTTGCATAGAGGTGTTTGTAGTATTCTCTGATGGTAGATTGTATTTCTGTGGGATCGGTGGTGATATCCCCTTTTTCATTTTTTATTGCATCTATTTGATTCTTTTCTCTTTTCTTCTTTATCAGTCTTGCTAGCGGTCTATCAATTTTGTTGATCTTTTCAAAAAACCAGCTCCTGGATTCATTAATTTTTTGAAGGGTTTTTTGTGTCTCTATTTCCTTCAGTTCTGCTCTGATTTTAGTTATTTCTAGGCTTCTGCTAGCTTTTGAATGTGTTTGCTCTTGCTTTTCTAGTTCTTTTAATTGTGATGTTAGGGTGTCAATTTTGGATCTTTCCTGCTTTCTCTTGTGGGCATTTAGTGCTATAAATTTCCCTCTACACACTGCTTTGAACGTGTCCCCGAGATTCTGGTATGTTGTGTCTTTGTTCTCATTGGTTTCAAAGAACATCTTTATTTCTGCCTTCATTTCATTATGTACCCAATAGTCATTCAGGAGCAGGTTGTTCAGTTTCCATGTAGTTGAGCGGTTTTGAGTGAGTTTCTTAATCCTGAGTTCTAGTTTGATTGCACTGTGGTCTGCAGAGACTCCCACACAATAATAATGGGAGACTTTAACACCCCACTGTCAACATTAGACAGATCAGTGAGACAGAAAGTTAACAAGGATATCTAGGACTTCGTCTCAGCTCTGCACCAAGCAGACCTAATAGGCATCTACAGAACTCTCCACCCCAAATCAACAGAATATACATTCTTCTCAGCACCACATCACACTTATTCCAAAATTGACCACATAGTTGGAAGCAAAGCACTCCTCAGCAAATGTAAAAGAACAGAAATTATGACAAACTGTGTCTCAGACCACAGTGCAATCAAACTAGAACTCAGGATTAAGAAACTCACTCAGAACTGCTCAACTACATGGAAACTGAACAACCTGCTCCTAAATGACTACTGGGTACATAACGAACTGAAGGCAGAAATAAAGATGTTCTTTGAAACCAATGAGAATGAAGACACAATATACCAGAATTCCTGGGACACATTTAAAGCAGTGTATAAAGGGAAATTTATAGCACTAAATGCCCACAGGAGAAAGCAGGAAAGATCTAAAATTGACACCCTAACATCACAGTTAAAAGAACTGGAGAAGCAAGAGTAAACACATTCAGAAGCTAGCAGAAGGCAAGAAATAACTAAGAACAGAGCAGAACTGAAGGAGATAGAGACACAAAAAACCCTTCAAAAAAAAAATCAGTGAATCCAGAAGCTGGTTTTTTGAAAAGATTAACAAAATAAATACACCACTAGCAAGACTACAAACTACCATCAGAGAATACTGTAAACTCCTCTATGCAAATAAACTAGAAAATCTAGAAGAAATGGATAAATTCCTGGACACATACACCCTCCCAAGACTAAACCAGGAAGAAGTTGAAATCCTGAATAGACCAATATAAGGCTCTGAAATTAAGGCAATAATTATTAGCCTACCAAACAAAAAAAGTCCAGGACCAGATGGATTCACAGCTGAATTCTACCAGAGGTACGAAGAGGAGCTAGTACCATTCCTTCTAAAACTATTCCAATCAATAGAAAAAGAGGGAATCCTCCCTACTCATTTTAGGAGGCCAGCATCATCCTGATACCAAAGCCTGGCAGAGACACAACAAAAAAAAGAGAATTTTAGACCAATATCCCTGATGAACATCAATGCAAAAAAAAAAAATAAATAAAATACTGGCAAACTGAATCCAGCAGCACATGAAAAAGCTTATCCACCATGATCAAGTGGGCTTCATCCCTGGGATGCAAGGCTGGTTCAACATGCACAGATCAATAAATGTAATCCATCATATAAACAGAACCAAAGACAAAAACCACATGATTATCTCAATAGATGCAG
>NW_026663125.1:0-2178 GCF_009828535.3 Hylobates moloch | reverse complement strand
ATGCCATCCCCATCAAGCTACCAATGACTTTCTTCACAGAATTGGAAAAAACTACTTTAAAGTTCATACGGAACCAAAAAAGAGCCCACATCGCCAAGTCAATCCTAAACCAAAAGAACAAAGCTGGAGGCATCACGCCACCTGACTTCAAACTATACTACAAGGCTACAGTAACCAAACCAGCATGGTACTGGTACCAAAACAGAGATATAGATAAATGGAACAGAACAGAGACCTTAGAAATAACGCCACATATCTACAACTATCTGATCTTTGACAAACCTGACAAAAACAAGAAATGGGGAAAGGATTCCCCATTTAATAAATGGTGCTGGGAAAACTGGCTAGCCATATGTAGAAAGCTAAAATTAATTCAAGATGGATTAAAATTAATTCAAGATGGATTAAAGACTTACATGTTAGACCTAAAACCATAAAAACCCTAGAAGAAAACCTAGGCATTACCATTCAGGACATAGGCATGGGCAAGGACTTCATGTCTAAAACACCAAAAGGAATGGCAACAAAAGCCAAAATTGACAAATGGGATCTAATTAAACTAAAGAGCTTCTGCACAGCAAAAGAAACTACCATCAGAGTGAACAGGCAACCCACAAAATGGGAGAAAATTTTCACAACCTCCTCATCTGACAAAGGGCTAATATCCAGAATCTACAATGAACTCAAACAAATTTACAAGAAAAAAACAAACACCACCATCAAAAAGTGGGCGAAGGACATGAACAGACACTTCTCAAAAGAAGACATTTATGCAGCCAAAAAACACATGCAAAAATGCTCATCATCACTGGCCATCAGAGAAATGCAAATCAAAACCACAGTGAGATACCATCTCACACCAGTTAGAATGGCCATCATTAAAAAGTCAGGAAACAACAGGTGCTGGAGAGGATGTGGAGAAATAGGAACACTTTTACACTGTTGGTGGGACTGTAAACTAGTTCAACCATTGTGGAAGTCAGTGTGGCGATTCCTCAGGGATCTCGAACTAGAAATACCATTTGACCCAGCCATCCCATTACTGGGTATATACCCAAAGGACTATAAATCATGCTGCTATAAAGACACATGCACACGTATGTTTATTGTGGCACTATTCACAATAGCAAAGAGTTGGAACCAACCCAAATGTCCAACAACGATAGACTGGATTAAGAAAATGTGGCACATATACACCATGGAATACTATGCAGCCATAAGAAATGATGAGTTCATGTCCTTTGTAGGGACATGGATGAAATTGGAAAACATCATTCTCAGTAAACTATCTCAAGGACAAAAAACCAAACACCGCATGTTCTCACTTATAGGTGGGAATTGAACAATGAGAACACATGGATACAGGAAGGGGAATATCACACTCCGGGGACTGCTGTGGGGTGGGGGGAGGGGAGAGGGATAGCATTAGGAGATACAGCTAATACTAAATGACGAGTTAATGAGTGCAGCACACCAACATGGCAGATGGATACATATGTAACAAACCTGCACATTGGGCACATGTACCCTAAAACTTAAAGTATAATAATAATTTAAAAAATGTAAAATGAAGGGTTGTAGGAAGGTATTATATTATGTGTTTATAATATTTTCCTAGATAGAAAAAACTATATAAATCTTTTGTTGCCTTGAAAAAAAAAAGAAAAATTTTGTTAATTAGACATAATCTACGTTAAAAGCATTTAAATAACTCTTAAGTAATAACAATATAGCTGACATTTTATCTTTACTTTTACCAGATCTATAAAAAAGAAGAAGATTCTTCCAACCCATGAGCATGGAATGTTCTTCCATTTGTTCGTATCCTCTTTTATTTCATTGAGCAGTGGTTTGTAGTTCTCCTTGAAGGGGTCCTTCACATCCCTTGTAAGTTGGATTCCTAGGTATTTTATTCCCTTTGAAGCAATTGTGAATGGGAGTTCACTCATGATTTGACTCTCTGTTTGTCTGTTATTGGTGTACAAGAATGCTTGTGATTTTTGTACATTGATTTCATATCCTGAGACTTTGCTGAAGTTGCTTATCAGCTTAAGGAGATTTTGGGCTGAGACAACGGGGTTTTCTAAATATACAATCATATCATCTGCAAACAGGGACAATTTGACTTCCACTTTTCCTAATTGAATACCCTTTATTTCCTTCTCCTGCCTGATTGCC
>NW_026663124.1:0-2178 GCF_009828535.3 Hylobates moloch | reverse complement strand
ATGCCATCCCCATCAAGCTACCAATGACTTTCTTCACAGAATTGGAAAAAACTACTTTAAAGTTCATACGGAACCAAAAAAGAGCCCACATCGCCAAGTCAATCCTAAACCAAAAGAACAAAGCTGGAGGCATCACGCCACCTGACTTCAAACTATACTACAAGGCTACAGTAACCAAACCAGCATGGTACTGGTACCAAAACAGAGATATAGATAAATGGAACAGAACAGAGACCTTAGAAATAACGCCACATATCTACAACTATCTGATCTTTGACAAACCTGACAAAAACAAGAAATGGGGAAAGGATTCCCCATTTAATAAATGGTGCTGGGAAAACTGGCTAGCCATATGTAGAAAGCTAAAATTAATTCAAGATGGATTAAAATTAATTCAAGATGGATTAAAGACTTACATGTTAGACCTAAAACCATAAAAACCCTAGAAGAAAACCTAGGCATTACCATTCAGGACATAGGCATGGGCAAGGACTTCATGTCTAAAACACCAAAAGGAATGGCAACAAAAGCCAAAATTGACAAATGGGATCTAATTAAACTAAAGAGCTTCTGCACAGCAAAAGAAACTACCATCAGAGTGAACAGGCAACCCACAAAATGGGAGAAAATTTTCACAACCTCCTCATCTGACAAAGGGCTAATATCCAGAATCTACAATGAACTCAAACAAATTTACAAGAAAAAAACAAACACCACCATCAAAAAGTGGGCGAAGGACATGAACAGACACTTCTCAAAAGAAGACATTTATGCAGCCAAAAAACACATGCAAAAATGCTCATCATCACTGGCCATCAGAGAAATGCAAATCAAAACCACAGTGAGATACCATCTCACACCAGTTAGAATGGCCATCATTAAAAAGTCAGGAAACAACAGGTGCTGGAGAGGATGTGGAGAAATAGGAACACTTTTACACTGTTGGTGGGACTGTAAACTAGTTCAACCATTGTGGAAGTCAGTGTGGCGATTCCTCAGGGATCTCGAACTAGAAATACCATTTGACCCAGCCATCCCATTACTGGGTATATACCCAAAGGACTATAAATCATGCTGCTATAAAGACACATGCACACGTATGTTTATTGTGGCACTATTCACAATAGCAAAGAGTTGGAACCAACCCAAATGTCCAACAACGATAGACTGGATTAAGAAAATGTGGCACATATACACCATGGAATACTATGCAGCCATAAGAAATGATGAGTTCATGTCCTTTGTAGGGACATGGATGAAATTGGAAAACATCATTCTCAGTAAACTATCTCAAGGACAAAAAACCAAACACCGCATGTTCTCACTTATAGGTGGGAATTGAACAATGAGAACACATGGATACAGGAAGGGGAATATCACACTCCGGGGACTGCTGTGGGGTGGGGGGAGGGGAGAGGGATAGCATTAGGAGATACAGCTAATACTAAATGACGAGTTAATGAGTGCAGCACACCAACATGGCAGATGGATACATATGTAACAAACCTGCACATTGGGCACATGTACCCTAAAACTTAAAGTATAATAATAATTTAAAAAATGTAAAATGAAGGGTTGTAGGAAGGTATTATATTATGTGTTTATAATATTTTCCTAGATAGAAAAAACTATATAAATCTTTTGTTGCCTTGAAAAAAAAAAGAAAAATTTTGTTAATTAGACATAATCTAAGTTAAAAGCATTTAAATAACTCTTAAGTAATAACAATATAGCTGACATTTTATCTTTACTTTTACCAGATCTATAAAAAAGAAGAAGATTCTTCCAACCCATGAGCATGGAATGTTCTTCCATTTGTTCGTATCCTCTTTTATTTCATTGAGCAGTGGTTTGTAGTTCTCCTTGAAGGGGTCCTTCACATCCCTTGTAAGTTGGATTCCTAGGTATTTTATTCCCTTTGAAGCAATTGTGAATGGGAGTTCACTCATGATTTGACTCTCTGTTTGTCTGTTATTGGTGTACAAGAATGCTTGTGATTTTTGTACATTGATTTCATATCCTGAGACTTTGCTGAAGTTGCTTATCAGCTTAAGGAGATTTTGGGCTGAGACAACGGGGTTTTCTAAATATACAATCATATCATCTGCAAACAGGGACAATTTGACTTCCACTTTTCCTAATTGAATACCCTTTATTTCCTTCTCCTGCCTGATTGCC
>NW_026663123.1:0-2178 GCF_009828535.3 Hylobates moloch | reverse complement strand
AATAGAAAGTAGTTCAATGGAATGGAGTGGAATGAAATGGAACGGAATGGAATGGAATGGAATGGAAGGGAATGGAATGGAATGGAACTTTGAAATATAACCTGAGTTGACATTCTGCCACTACAATACAGCCAGGGTAACAGATTGAGAACTTGTTGAAAGAAAGGAATAGAAAAGAACAGTGTGGAATGGAATGGAATGGAATGGAACGGAAGGGAATGGAATGGAGGGCAATGGAACGGAATGGAACGGTATGGAACAAAATGGAATGGAATGGAATGGAATGGAGTGGAATGCAATGGAATGGAATGGTATGGAATGGAACGGTGATATAAAATGTAAGCTGACATTGTGGAACTGCAACCCAGCCAGGGTGAGAGATTGAGAACTTGTTGAAAGAAAGAAATTGGAATGGAATGGAATGGAATGGAATGGAATGGAATGGAATGGAATGGAATGGAATGGAATGGAATGGAATGAAATGGAGTGGAATGGAATGGAGTTCAATGGAACGGAGTGGAATGAAATGGAACGGAATGGAATAGAAAGGAATGGAATGGAATGGAACGTTGAAATATAATGTGAGTTGACATTCTGCAACTGAAATACAGCCAGGGTAGCAGATTGAGAACTTGTTGAAAGAAAAAAATGGAAAAGAATAGTGTGGAATGGAAAGGAATGCAATGGAAGGGAAGGAAAAGGAGTACACGGGAATGGAATGGAACGGAATGGAATGACATGGAATGGAATGGAATGGAATGGAATGGAATGGAATGGAATGCAATGGAATGGAACGTTGAAATAAAATATGAGCTGACATTGTGCCACTGCAATCCAGCCAGGATGACAGATTCAGAAATTGTTGAAAGAAAGGAATAGAATAATGGGATGGCTGTGTCAAATGGTATTTCTAGTTCTAGATCCCTGAGGAATCGCCACACTGACTTCCACAATGGTTGAACTAGTTTACAGTCCCACCAGCAGTGTAAAAGTGTTCCTATTTCTCCACATCCTCTCCAGCACCTGTTGTTTCCTGCTTTTTTAATGATGGCCATTCTAACTGGTGTGAGATGGTATCTCACTGTGGTTTTGATTTGCATTTCTCTGATGGCCAGTGATGATGAGCATTTCTTCATGTGTTTTTTGGCTGCATAAATGTCTTTTGAGAAGTGTCTGTTCATGTCCTTTGCCCAATTTTGATGGGGTTGTTTGTTTTTTTCTTGTAAATTTGTTTGGGTTCATTGTAGATTCTGGATATTAGCCCTTTGTCAGATGAGTAGGTTGCAAAAATTTTCTCCCATTCTGTAGGTTGCCTGTTCACTCTGATGGTAGTTTCTTTTGCTGTGCAGAAGCTCTTTAGTTTATTTAGATCCCATTTGTCAATTTTGGCTTTTGTTGCCATTGCTTTTGGTGTTTTAGACATGAAGTACTTGCCCACGCCTATGGCCTGAATGGTATTGCCTAGGTTTTCTTGTAGGATTTTAATGGTTTTAGGTCTAACATTTAAGTCTTTAATCAATCTTCAATTAATTTTTGTATAAGGTGTAAGGAAGGGATCCAGTTTCAGCTTTCTACATATGGCTAGCCAGTTTTCCCAGCACCATTTATTAAATAGGGAATCCTTCCCCATTTCTTGTTTTTGTCAGGTTTGTCAAAGATCAGATAGCTGTAGACATGCAGCATCATTTCTGAGGGCTCTGTTCTGTTCCATTGATCTATATCTCTGTTGTAGTACCAGTACCATGCTGTTTTGGTTCCTGTAGCCTTGTAGTATAGTTTAAAGTCAGGTAGCGTGATGCCTCCAGCTTTGTTCTTTTGGCTTAGGATTGACTTGGCGATGCGGGCTCTTTTTTGGTTCCATATGAACTTTAAAGTAGTTTTTTCCAATTCTGTGAAGAAAGTCATTGGTAGCTTGATGGGGATGGCATTGAATCTATAAGTTACTTTGGGCAGTATGGCCATTTTCACGATATTGATTCTTCCAACCCATGAGCATGGAATGTTCTTCCATTTGTTTGTATGCTCTTTTATTTCATTGAGCAGTGGTTTGTAGTTCTCCTTGAAGAGGTCCTTCACATCCCTTGTACGTTGGATTCCTAGGTATTTGATTCTTTTTGAAGCAATTGTGAACGGGAGTTCACTCATGATTTGGCTCTCTGTTTGTCTGTGATTGGTGTA
>NW_026663122.1:971-2178 GCF_009828535.3 Hylobates moloch | reverse complement strand
GTGTTTGGTTTTTTGTTCTTGTGATAGTTTACTGACAATGATGTTTTCCAGTTTCATCCATGTCCCTACAAAGGACGTGAACTCATCATTTTTTATGGCTGCATAGTATTCCATGGTGTATATGTGCCACATTTTCTTAATCCAGTGTATCATTTTTGGACATTTGTGTTGGTTCCAAGTCTTTGCTATTGTGAATAGTGCTGCAATAAACATACGTGTGCATGTGTCTTTATAGCAGCATGATTTATAGTCCTTTGGGTATATACCCAGTAATGGGATGGCTGGGTCAAATGGTATTTCTAGTTTTAGATCCCTGAGGAATCGCCACACTGACTTCCACAATGGTTGAACTAGTTTACAGTCCCACCAACACTGTAAAAGTGTTCCTATTTCTCCACATCCTCTCCAGTATCTGTTGTTTCCTGACTTTTTAATGATGGCCATTCTAACTGGTGTGAGATGGTATCTCATTGTGGTTTTGACTTGCATTTTTCTGATGGCCAGTGATGATGAGCATTTTTTTCATGTATTTTTTGGCTGCATAAATGTCTTCTTTTGAGAAGTGTCTGTTCATGTCCTTCATCCACTTTTTGATGGGGTTGTTTTTTTCTTGTAAATTTGTTTGAGTTCAATGTAGATTCTGGATATTAGCCCTTTGTCAGATGAGTAGGTTGCAAAAATTTTCTCCCATTCTGTAGGTTGCCTGTTCACTCTGATGGTAGTTTCTTTTGCTGTGCAGAAGCTCTTTAGTTTAATTAGATCCCATTTGTCAATTTTGGCTTTTGTTGCCATTGCTTTTGGTGTTTTAGACATGAAGTCCTTGCCCACGCCTATGTCCTGAATGGTATTGCCTAGGTTTTCTTCTAGGGTATTTATGGTTTTAGGTCTAACATGTAAGTCTTTAATCCATCTTGAATTAATTTTTGTATAAGGTGTAAGGAAGGGATCCAGTTTCAGCTTTCTACATATGGCTAGCCAGTTTTCCCAGCACCATTTATTAAATAGGGAATCCTTTCCCCATTGCTTGTTTTTGTCAGGTTTGTCAAAGATCAGATAGTTGTGGATATGTGGCATTATTTCTGAGGGCTCTGTTCTGTTCCATTGATCTATGTCTCTGTTGTGATACCAGTACCATGCTGTATTGGTTACTGTAGCCTTGCAGTATAGCTTGAAGTCAGGTAGCGTGATGCCTCCAGCTTTGTTCTTT
>NW_026663122.1:0-871 GCF_009828535.3 Hylobates moloch | reverse complement strand
TATTGATTCTTCCAACCCATGAGCATGGAATATTCTTCCATTTGTTTGTATCCTCTTTTATTTCATTGAGCAGTGGTTTGTAGTTCTCCTTGAAGAGGTCCTTCACATCCCTTGTAAGTTGGATTCCTAGGTATTTTATTCTCTTTGAAGCAATTGTGAATGGGAGTTCACTCATGATTTGGCTCTCTGTTTTTCTGTGATTGGTGTACAAGAATGCTTGAGATTTTTGCACATTGATATTGTATCCTGAGACTTTGCTGAAGTTGCTAATCAGCTTAAGGAGATTTTGGGCTGAGACAATGGGGTTTTCTAGATATACAATCTTGTCGTCTGCAAACAGGGACAATTTGACTTCCTCTTTTCCTAATTGAATACCCTTTATTTCCTTCTCCTGCCTAATTGCCCTGGCCAGAACTTCCAACACTATGTTGAATAGCAGTGGTGTGCGAGGTCATCCCTGTCTTGTGCCAGTTTTCAAAGGGAATGCTTCCAGTTTTTGCCCATTCAGTATGATATTGGCTGTGGGTTTGTCATAGATAGCTCTTATGATTTTGAGATATGTCCCATCAATACCTAATTTATTGAGAGTTTTTGGCATGAAGTGTTGTTGAATTTTGTCAAAGGCCTTTTCTGCATCTATTGAGATAATCATGTGGTTTTTGTCTTTGGTTCTGTTTATATGCTGGATTGCATTTATTGATTTGTGTATGTTGAACCAGCCTTGCATGCCAGGGATGAAGCCCACTTGATCATGGTGTATAAGCTTTTTGATGTGCTGCTGGATTCGGTTTGCCAGTATTTTATTGAGGATTTTTGCATCAATGTTCATCAAGGATATTGGTCTGAAATTCTCTTTTTTTGTTGTGTCTCT
>NW_026663121.1:0-2178 GCF_009828535.3 Hylobates moloch | reverse complement strand
CCAGTCTCACCTGGATGCGGCTGATGGGCAGGGCAGGCATGGTGAAGCCCTTCTCCCACGGCCAGGGCACCCATCCCACCTTTCCATGGGTCCTTAAGCTCCCTGCTCATGGACAGCTCTGGAGGCATGGGATGGGGTGTGTGGCCATATCACATGGGCAGGAGAGTGATGTGGGTCAGTGCAGGTGTGAGACCCAGGACCTTTCTGCTTCAGAGGTTGGTGGTAGTGGGGTGGGGAAGAGTCAAAGGGATCCCACCAGAGGCTGCTCCTCGATCTGCCTTCCCAGACTCTTTCCCACAATCTCCATGGTCACTAGCACTGTGGGCACAAGGAGCTCCTTGAAGTTTTCCAGCATTCTTCACCCCAGGCCTTTGCTAACTGTGCACAGTGCCTGCTCCTCCCTCGGTTCTTGGCCTGGTGAGCACCAGCCTTCTGTGTAATCTAATCCAAGGGTAGCCATAGCATTAGCATCTCCTGGGAACTTGTTAGAAATGTAAATTGTTGGTCCTTACCCCCACCTACTGATCAGAACCTTGGGGATGGGACCCAGTGATTTGTGCCTTAACAAGCCTGCAGGGTGTTCTGATACATACTCAGGTTAGAGAGTTCTTGGTGTAGGCAGCGGTTCTCACCTCTGTCTATACGCTCTAGAGTTACCAGAGGTGGAGTGTGAAATACTCACTGATATTCACACCCTCTTCCTGGAAATTTTGAGTTAATTGCCCTGGGATAGTACACAGGCATCAGTATTTTTAAATACTCCTTCTTAGGTGGCTTTAATGTGTATCTAAGCAGCAAAAGGTACTTGCCTGCTTTTCTCACCTCCCCAAGATCATCCCTGCCTGCTTTTATGACCACAACCTTGCTGTTTCATGGATTTGCCTGGGTGTGAGAGCTTCCTGTCTTGTGTTCACTCTCTGCTCTGGAGAGTCAGCTGCTGCCAACAAGTTTTCTTCTCCACCATCTGTCCTGTCCATCTTACCCACCCTCAGTAGTTCCCTGGGCTGAAGCCAAGCTCTTCCAGACAGCCTGGCTGGGAGTTTTGTAGTCAGGTGCCCCACACTTACGACTTGTAGCAGTGAGCTGCTGACACCACCCACTGTTCGCTGATGAGGGAGCCACCACAGAAGTGGTAGCCAGAATTCAGGGACACCTGGTAGGGGACAGAATTCTCCTCACAGGTGTAGCCCCCAACGATCTTGTCATCATCATCAAAGGAGGCAGCAACTAGAGTGGAGATGGGAAGGGAGAAGGCAAGTCAGTAGCATGTTAGTGGTGGCGCTCCCAGGCTGTGGCTGCTTCCTGCTAATTAGAAAACCTTAACAAGTACAGTGAGGCTAGGCAAGGTGGGGAGCACTGCCAGCCCTGGTGAGAATCACTGCCTGTGGCTCCTAAGTCTCTGTGTCTGCAGGGCACATAGCTAGGTACCCTGTGGGGGTTCAGATCTCCCCTGGGGTCACCAGGCTGAGGATTCAAGGAATGTCCTCACAATGCTTCCATTGGGATAGGAATTGGAATGTGGTTGTCTCACCCACTGAGTGCTTCTCTCTTTTATTCACCACCTGTGTATTCCACCTGGCTATTTAAGCCCCGGATTGTCAGGCTACTTTGGCCAAGCTAGGAAAACCCCCTGGCTGCGTAGACTTGGCCATGACCAGCTCCCCCCTCAGCTCGAATCTGCCCAGCGAGGGCAGAGTTGAGGGAAGCCCCAGGCTCACTTTGGCAGAACAAAGGTATATGTTATTATTGGCCGAAACAACAGCAATTCTTAACCTTGGCTGCATGCCTAGAAATGTTATAAATCATCTGGGAAGCTTAAAAGCCCAGAACACAGGCTGCACCGCAGACAGTTGAAGTGAGAATTTCTAGAGTTGAGTGTCTTGCATGAGTAATTTCAACCTCCCCAGGTGCATTTGAGGTTAAGAGCAGCTATAGTGGTGCTATTCTGGTGCTGTCAGAGCCAAGCCTGAAGCCAGCTGCTTCATTTCATGGGCCAGCCCCACCTGGTCTCCCTTCCCAGCTTCTCCAACCACAGCTCGGATATGGATGAATAACAGCGGTGGGAGTGAAATCAGGGAGAAAGTGAAACAAGTGAGGCTTAAAAAGAGCCCAAGGAGGATGGGAAGGAGAAATGCCAGATGGAGGAAATAGAATATCAGAGCACAGTCAAAAGAGGAG
>NW_026663120.1:0-2178 GCF_009828535.3 Hylobates moloch | reverse complement strand
CACACACACACACACACACACACACACACAGACACAGTCTCAGAAGTACTAGTGCTGTATCCTGAAATTGTTTCTTTAGTTCTTGTCAAAATTCCTCCGATTTTATTTTTTGTGTCCTGAAATACTGTTGAGATGAACATCCTGATTGCCTTCCAAAATATCTGACTTTATTTTTTGTATGTGCTTTTTACTCTTTGGTAGAGTTATGGATTCACTAACAGATTCTACTGTACGCTCTGACAACTGTGACCACAATGGGTGAGTTGACTGATCTAAGTGGTGAAGAATACTGGGAGCATCAATGGCAATAACAGCTTTCTATCAGAGACTTTAAGCATCTTTGGTAACATTGTTTTTGAACCAGAGTGGAAAAAATAAGATCAGGTCAGAAGAGGGATGCTTGGTACTCAAAGATTGTTTGTGACCCCAAGTAATTAGCAGCCAAAACCTTAGGAAACTATCAGAATGCCTGTGTATGAGACTCTCTCAAGAGTGATCCAAGAGAGGAGAGAATCCTACTTGGAGAAAGAGGGTGGTAGCATTGGACAGGCAGCAGAGGAGCCCTCAGCAGAAAGAAAGGAGCTAAGAGACCCTGTATCTGTCCCTCACCCTTCAGAGCTGGTGCCCCAAACTCAAAGCCATCATCACATCGGATGGAGCCCCTGCCTCAGGTTTAGTCACTTGGTCCTATTTGATGGAAAGCAAAGATATCTGTGACTCATGAAGAGCATGAAGGTGGTGGAGGGACTTGATAATTAGGAAATCAAAATGGGCAAGAATAATGTGTGCCTAGAAATGGGACATGAATTTGAAGCAAATTTAAGTTAAATTTGCTGCCACACGTGATGATCAGGTTCAGTAATAAAGAATTGTATTTAAATCTTGATTCATTAAACTTTTTTGAGAGAGCTGAACAATTTTTATTACCAACACATAAAGACGTCTTTCTAGAGAAAAATGAAGTACCAGGTGCCAAATAACTGATTTACATGAGAATTTTTAGGGACAACACATTGTAATTTGTAGCACAATCATAGCCAATGTGAACCAAAAAAAAAGTCATGTATGCATTTATGTTGTTTCCTACTATTTACCTTTCAATCCTTTGCACCGACCCCAATGAATTGACATCAGAAATCTGTGCTGGAGTCAACAATGAAAGGTGATGTCATCATATATATTGGAGATGGGAGGAATTCAGGTTTGTGAAATTCAGTCTCAGAATTATTCATGGGAAAATAGTTTTCTGGACACTGATTCTAAAATTCTTTCTAAAAAGTTAGGTCTTAAATAAGCTAAGTCATATTTACCATATCTTTTAGATTCAAGGAATTTTGTTGTTCAAATAAATTGGTCATATCACCGCTCCATGTGGCAAATCTCTAATATATTTTTGCATTTGATGTTTGAAGTAAAATACAGCAACCTTACATAGAGCTTCATAATAAGCTTCATGTGTTCAAATATAATTGGTACTTTTATAACCGATGCTGTTTGTGTTATACTCAGAAAGTTATTTCTTATCGTAAGATTACCAATATAGTCACCAAAATATTTTTTTATATTTTGAATTAATTTTCTACATTTAAATAAAACAAGCGCTGCTGCTGTTGTTACTATTCCCTTTTAATGTCTCCCCAAATTAGTGTTTTATTCTGTACACTTTATGAGATGCCAGCTTAACAATACCCTTAATATGGCCCAAGGATTCTACAAAAGGAAATGCTGGTGTGTTTGTCAAAAGTGTTTTCTGGCTGGGCATCGTGGCTCAAGCCTGTAATCCTAGCACTTTGGGAGGCTGAGGCAGGTGGACCACGAGGTCAGGAGTTTGAGATCAGCCTGGCCAATATGGTAAAACCCCGTCTCTACTAAAAATACAAAAATTAGCTGGGCGTGGTGGTGCACCCCTGTAGTCCCAGCTACTCGGGAGGCTGAGGCAGAAGAATCACTTGAATCCGGGAGGCAGAGGTTGCAGTGAGCTGAGACAGCGCCACTGCACTGCAGCCTGGGTGACAGAGTGAAACTCTGTCTCAAAAAAAAAAGAAAAAAAGTGTTTCCTGTGCAGATTATCTATTCACGACTTGCAGATTTGAAGTTCACTAAGCATGTGTGATATCTAAAAGTTCATTTCAAGCATAATTTTCAATGCCAACAATGTTTAAAAGTGGGATATAGGAA
>NW_026663119.1:0-2178 GCF_009828535.3 Hylobates moloch | reverse complement strand
AGAAAAGATAACAATGGGGTACTGGGCTTAATACTTGTGTTATGAAATAATCTGTATAACAAGCCCCTGTGGTATGAGTTTATCTATGTAACAAACCTTCCCATGTACCCCAGAACCTAAAATAAAAATTGTTTTAAACCCTTTTTTTTCTTTTTTTATTATTATAATTTAGGTTTTAGGGTACATGTGGACAATGTGCAGGTTTGTTACATAGGTATCCTTGTGCCATGTTGGTTTGCTGCACCCATTAACTCGTCATTTAGCATTAGGTATATCTCCTAATGCTGTCCCTCCCTCCTCCCCCCACCCCACAACAGTCCCCGGAGTGTGATGTTCCCCTTCCTGTGTCCATGAGATCTCATTGTTCAATTCCTACATGAGTGAGAACATGGGGTGTTTGGTTTCTTGTCCTTGCAATAGTTTACTGAGAATGATGATTTCCAGTTTCATCCATGTCCCTACAAAGGACATGAACTCATCATTTTTTATGGCTGCATAGTATTCCATGGGGTATATGTGCCACATTTTCTTAATCCAGTCTATCGTTGTTGGACATTTGGGTTGGTTCCAAGTCTTTGCTATTGTGAATAGTGCCACAATAAACATACGTGTGCATGTGTCTTTATGGCAGCATGATTTATAGTCCCTTGGGCATATATCCAGTAATGGGATGGCTGGGTCAAATGGTATTTGTAGTTCTAAGTCCCTGAGGAATCACCACACTGGCTTCCACAATGGTTGAACTAGTTTACAGTCCCACCAACAGTGTAAAAGTGTTCCTACTTCTCCACATCCTCTCCAGCACCTGTTGTTTCCTGACTTTTTAATGATGGCCATCCTAACTGTTGTGAGATGGTATCTCATTGTGGTTTGATTTGCATTTCTCTGATGGCCAGTGATGATGAGCATTTTTTCTTGTGTTCTTTGGCTGCATAAATGTCTTCTTTTGAGAAGTGTCTGTACATGTCCTTCACCCACTTTTTGATAGGGTTGTTTGTTTTTTTCTTGTAAATTTGTTTGAGTTCATTGTAGGTTCTGGATATTAGCCCTTTGTCAGATGAGTAGGTTGTGAAATTTTTCTCCCATTTTATAGGTTGCCTGTTCACTCTGATGGTAGTTTCTTTTGCTGTGCAGAAGCTCTTTAGTTTAATTAGATCCCATTTGTCAATTTTGGCTTTTGTTGCCATTGCTTTTAGCGTTTTAGACGTGAGGTCCTTGCCCATGCCTAGTCCTGAATGGTATTGCCTAGGTTTTCTTCTAGGGTTTTTATGATTTTAAGTCTAACATGTAAGTCTTTAATCCATCTTGAATTAATTTTTGTATAAGGTGTAAGGAAGGGATCCAGTTTCAGCTTTCTCCATATGGCTAGCCAGTTTTCCCAGCACCCTTTATTAAATAGGGAATCATTTCCCCATTTCTTGTTTTTGTCAGGTTTGTCAAAGATCAGATAGTTGTAGATATGCAGCATTATTTCTGAGGGCCCTATTCTGTTCCATTGATCTATGTCTCTGTTGTGGTACCGGTACCGTGCTGTTTTGGTTACTGTAGCCTTGTACTATAGTTTGAAGTCAGGTAGCGTGATGCCTCCAGCTTTGTTCTTTCAGCTTAGGATTGACTTGGTGATGCGAGTTCTTTTTTGGTTCCATATGAACTTTAAAGTAGTTTTTTTCCAATTCTGTGAAGAAAGTCATTGGTAGCTTGATGGGGATGGCATTGAATCTATAAATTATCTTGGGCAGTATGGCCATTTTCACGATATTGATTCTTCCAACCTATGAGCATGGAATGTTCTTCCATTTTTTTGTATCCTCTTTTATTTCATTAAGCAGTGGTTTGTAGTTCTCTTTGAAGAGGTCCTTCACATTCCTTGTAAGTTAGATTCCTAGGTATTTGATTCTCTTTGAGGCAATTGTGAATGGGAGTTCACTCATGATTTGGCTATCTGTTTGTCTGTGATTGGTGTACAAGAATGCTTGTGATTTTTGTACATTGATTTTGTATCCTGAGACTTTGCTGAAGTTGCTAATCAGCTTAAGGAGATTTTGTGCTGAAACAATGGGGTTTTCTAGATATAGAGTCATGTCATCTGCAAACAGGGACAATTTGACTTCCTCTTTTCCTAACTGAATATCCTTTATTTCCTTCTCCTGCCTGATTGCTCTGGCCAGAACTTCCAGC
>NW_026663118.1:0-2178 GCF_009828535.3 Hylobates moloch | reverse complement strand
TGATGAACACCTGTGTCACCTTGAAGCTTTTCCTGTCAGCTCAGTAACAGTGAGATACCACTCCTCAGCTCCTGTGGCTCAGTTGCTGTGCATGGTTATCTTTGTAAGCTGGACAGAGACACCCTGAAACCAGTCCACGGCCACCACCCTCATCAGGCTGCAGAGGGCACAGCAGAGCTACATCTAAAAACACACCATTTCTGTTGCAACCATCATAGATGCATTTTCTGACCAATAGAAATAAAATGTCTTCATAAAGAGATTTTTGTCTACTTTACATTAAAATGCTGTATGGACAGGCAATGACTCCATGACGTCTAAGATTGTGTCTTAAATTGTAACACACATCTAACATCTTAGCCAGAAAGTTGTCTTTCAAGGTGAAAATATGGAACGTTTGGTTGCCCTTATTTTACAAACAGATAGTCCTTTTTCTGCATATTATTATTATAAATAAACATACAATCTGAAACCATGCAACGTAATCCTAACAATCAATGTGAAAAATTATGATTGATCCATGACTTTTAAAATGTTGGGGCGAAGGATATGAACAGAAAATTCTCAAAAGAAGACATTTATGCAGCCACCAAACATATGAAAAAAAGCTCATCATCACTGGTCATTAGAGAAATGCAAATCAAAACCACAATGAGATACCATCTCATGCCAGTTAGAATGGCAATCATTAAAAAGTCAGGAAACAACAGATGCTGGAGAGGATGTGAAGCAATAGGAACACTTTTACACTGTTAGTAGGAGTGTAAATTAGCTCACCCATTGTGGAAGACAGTATGGTGATTCCTCAAGGATCTAGAACCAGAAATACCATTTGACCCAACAATCTCATTACTGAGTATATACCCAAAGGATTATAAATCATTCTATTATAATGACACATGCACACATATGTTTATTGCAGCACCATTTCCAATAGCAAAGTCCTGAAACCAACCCAAAAGCCCATCACTGACAGTCTGGATAAAGAAAATGTGGCACATATACACCATGGAATACTATGCAGCCATAAAAAAGAATGAGTTCATGTCCTTTGCAGGGACATGGATGAAGCTGGAAGCCATCTTTCTCAGAAAACACACACAGGAACAGAAAACCAAACACCACATGTTCTCACTCATAAGTGGGAGTTGAACAATGATAACACATGGACACAGGGAGGGGAAAATCACACGCCAGGGCCTGTCACAGGGTAGGAGGCAAGAAGAGGGAAAGCATTAGGACAAATACCTAATACCTAGATGATGAGTTGATGGGTACAGCAAACCACTCTGTAACAAACCTGCATGTTCTGCACATGTATCCCAGAACTTAAAATATCCTAACTTATATATGGAATCTAAAAAAAGTTGAATACCTAGAAATAGAGAGAAGAATGGTGGTTGGTGGAGATGTGATGGGGGTGGCAAGTCAAAGGGCACAAACCTGTAGTTATGTAGGATGAGTAAGCCCAGATACCTCATGTCCAGCAGGAGGATAACGATAATATTGTACACTGGAGATTTCCTAAGAGCATAGATTTTAGGTGCTTTTATCACAAAATAATGGTAACTATGTAAGATGGTGATATGTTGATTTGCTTGACTGTAGTAACCTACGTATATCAAAACATTATGTTGTACACCTAAATATATATAATTTAATCAAAACATTATGTTGTACACTTAAATATATATAATTTTAAAAGGAAATAAAAAAACCTACTTATAATCACCCCACCATTAAGAAAAGAAAAAATAAAAACTTACCAAGAGTAGTTTAAACAGTGCTCGCCTTCTTCTCATCTGATAATTGACAACATGGAGTGAGTTGTACTACAGAGTGAGTATCAGAGGAGCTGTGCAGGACAGAGGGTTGGCTCTTTGTCTTGCTATGCTATACTTGCTATTAGTATAGCATAGCAAGACATCTTTGCTATGTCTTGGTGAATTACCATAATCTTTTCGAAGTTTGGATGGGCTTTGAACACTATTCTTTATGCTTCCAATGTCATGAAATATCTCTGAGAGTTCCTCTAATGTAAAGTTTTTTGCCAGCATCACTTCCTCTGGGACATCATCATCCTTTTTGTCACAACCACTTTCCTCATTTATGTTGGTAAGCTCTCGGTCACTAAGTTCCCCTGATTGCAGTGTCCACATGGTGGACAAACGGTGGAGA
>NW_026663117.1:0-2179 GCF_009828535.3 Hylobates moloch | reverse complement strand
TGGCTGGTTTGACTTCTAATAATTCAAATCCTTTGGTATATGTAGGAGTTTTTTTGTTTTATGTTATTTCTGTGTCCATTTTAGTAAGTTTATTTTTATTTTTATTTTTATTTTTTGGGAGACAGAGTCTCGTTCTGTCTCCCAGGCTAGAATGCAGTGGTGGCGCGATCTTGGCTCACTGCAACTTCCGCCTCCCGGATTCAAGCAATTCTCCAGCCTCAGCCTCCTGAGTAGCTGGAATTACAGGTGTGTGCCACCACGCCCGGCTAATTTTTGTGTTTCTAGTAGACACGGGGTTTCACTGTGTTGGCCAGGCTGGTTTCGAACTTCTGACCTCGTGATCCACCTGCCTCAGCCTCCCAAAGTGCTGGGATTACAGGTGTGAGCCACAGTGCCCGGCTGTATTTTTTAGTAGAGACGGGTTTTCGGCATATTGGCTAGGCTGGTCTCGAACTCCTGGCCTCAGGCGATCCACCTGCCTCGACCTCCCAAAGTGCTGGGATTACAGGCATGAGCCACCATGTCCAGCCTAGTAAGTTTATTTTTTTATTTTTTTATTTTTTTTTTTTGAGACAGAGTCTCACTCTATCGCCCAGGCTGGAGTGCAGTGGCGCAATCTCGGCTCACTGCAAGCTCCGCCTCCCGGGTTCACGCCATTCTCCTGCCTCAGCCTCTCCGAGTAGCTGGGACTACAGGCGCCCGCCACCACGCCCGGCTAATTTTTTGTATTTTTAGTAGAGATGGGGTTTCACCGTGGTCTCGATCTCCTGACCTCGTGATCCGCCCGCCTCGGCCTCCCAAAGTGCTGGGATTACAAGCGTGAGCCACCGCGCCCGGCCGTAAGTTTATTTTTCAGTGTGATGTTATTTGAATCTCTGTTGTCAAACTTGTAGTCCTAAGTAGTTCACAGAACCCTCCTAGTGTCTTAATACATTACTCTATAGAGCAGGCTTCTGTTTCGATTCCTGATACTGGTTTTTTGTGTCTTTTCTCTTTGCCTTAGTTAGTTTCACTAGTGATTTATTAAGTGTATTAATATTTATAAACCAACTTTTTTTTTTTGAGACGGAGTCTCACTCTGTCGCCCATGCTGGAGTGCAGTGGTGCCATCTCGGCTCACTGCAAGTTCCGCCTCCCAGGTTCAGGCCATTCTCCTGCCTCAGCCTCCTGAGTAGCTGGGACTACAGGTACCCTCCACCTTGCCTGCCAAATTTTTTGTATTTTTTAGTAGAGACGGGGTTTCACTGTGTTAGCCAGGATGGTCTTGATCTCCTGACCTCGTGATCTGCCCGCCTCGGCCTCTCAAAGTGCTGGGATTACAGGTGTGAGCCACCGCTCCGACCGTATAAACCAACTTTTATCCTTGATTTGTTTCTGTTGCATTTTTTTCCCTATTTCATTGATGTCTGCTCTTTATTACTTTAATTCTGCATTCTTTCATTTTGATCGTTTTTAATTCTTGAGAAGGGAGTTTATATGATTGATTGTCAATCTTTTTTTCTATTCTAACACATTCCTTTAAGGCTGTAAATTTCTCTTTAAGCAGGGATTTATCTGACAGCCCACATTTTCTGTCAGGTGTTTCCAAACCCTGTGTCTGCAGCCACGTTGACCTCCCAGTGTCTCCACCCTGTATTGCCTACAGCCATGCCAGGCCTTGTGTGTCTCCATCCTTGCACCTGAAGCCTGTATCTTCTTGCCAGTATCACCATCCCGTAATGACTGAAGCCCACGTCTGCCCTTGTGCATTGTCACCTGGTCTGTCCTCTGCCTGCACTTTATGCCACCTGCCAGAAGTCTCCATTTCTTGCTCCTGCAGCCCATGCCAGCCATGTGAGTCTCCATCCTGTGTGCTTGCAGGACATTGCCTGCCTTGAATGTTGCCATCTCCTTGGCCTTCAGGCAGTAGCAGTCCTCCAGTGCCTCAATCCCTGTGTTTGCAGGCCATTCTGATATTTTTGTCTGTCTGTCCCCTGAGCTTCTGCCCATGCCAGCTTATGTTTGCTACATTCTCTATCCCCCTAATCCACGTTCACAGTCAGTGTTTTCATCCATGCTTTTTGGGCCATGTCTGCATTCATGTGTCTCCTTCCCCTGTGCCTTCAGCCCATTTCTGTCCTTTCTCTGGATCATTCTCCCAGGAGACTGTGCCCAAAACTCCTATCCCCAGTGTTTGTAC
>NW_026663116.1:0-2179 GCF_009828535.3 Hylobates moloch | reverse complement strand
TGGCTGGGCACGGTGGCTCACGTCTGTAATCCCAGCACTTTGGGATGCCGAGGCCTGTGGATCACGAGGTCAGGAGTTTAAGACCAGCCTAGTCAAGACGGTGAAACCCCGTTTCTACTAAAAATACAAAAATTAGCCAGGCACGGTGGAAGGAACCTGTAATCCCAGTTACTCGGGAGGCTGAGGCAGAGGAATCACTTGAACCAGGGTGGTAGAGGTTGCAGTGAGCCGAGCCAAGATCTAGCCACTGCACTCCAGCCTGGGCGACAGAGTGAGACTCTGTCTCAAAAAAAAAAAAGTTATATTATGTTGAGATTAAAAAAATAAATGACATGATTTGTCTACAGATCTTCATTACTCTACCTCATTTACATTAAATTTATGAACAACTTATAAAATAACACACAGGGCTTTTATTATTGTGATAATTTCTTTGTCAACATCATTTTTACCATATTGTATAAACAGCATTGTAAGACCTGTGACTGGTCATTGACAATATATATAATATGTGTATATTTGTACACAGGATGTAGCTCTGTCATTCTTGCTGGAGTGCAGTGGCACAATCACAGATCACTGCAGATTCAAACACCTAAGCTCAAGCCATTCTCCCACCTCAGCCTCCCTAGTGGCTGGGACTACAGGCATATGCTGCCACAGTCGGCTAGTTTAAAAAGAAATTGTAGAGACAGGGTTTTGCTATGTTGCCCAGGCTAGTCTTGAGCTCCTGGCCCCAAGTGATCCTCAAACATTGGCCTCCCAAACTGCTGGGATTACAGGTTTGAGCCACCATGCCCTGCCTGCTCATATATTCTTCAATAATGAGATAAGAAAAACCTATCACCAGGCAGGATTTCTGTCTTTTATCTCTGCAATAACAGTTCTACTACTTTTTTCCTCAACGAGCTAAGAATTAAATGTCTCAAACATTGTGATTCTGGCTGCACCCTGCATTAAGTTAAATTGTCAGAGAAATTGAGACGTATTTTAGTTATTTGGTTATTATCTTATAATTATTCTTTTTGCATTTCTGCGTTTCACAAGGTTCCTTTCATGGAAATATCTAGTTAGAAAGAATAACACTTTTCTAAAATTGTGAGCTCAGTTTCTCAGGTTGCTGACTATTGCCACTGCACTAACCAACCTTCCTTCATCTATCACATGAAACTCTCATAGTCACTTTATGTTGTTGATAACCAGTCATAGGTCTTACAGTGCCATTTATAGAATATGGTCAAAGTAGTGTTGACCAAGAAATTATCAATATAATAATAAAACAGCCCAGTATTTTATTATATAAGTTGTATATACATTTAATTTAAGCCAGAGTACAAAGATCTGTAGACAAATCATGCCATTTTTAAAAAAACAAATTTGACATTATTATGAAGATGAAGAAACAGATTTATCAAGCTCTATTTTCTTTAAATCATTTTTATTACACTTTCTTTGCTTCAGATATCTGATCTAAACATCTGCAGTATTTGTGATCAGTCTTTTAGTACATTTAATGGTGTTATTTTCCCCACAGCTACTCATGATTATATATATGCTTAGGGACTTACACAGTTTTGAAGGTCAAGCAAGCACAATGAGAATGAACTTGATTTGCACTGTCTGTCTCTGAGAGTGCTCAGGGACTTCACCCTCAGCCCAAGGACAATCTGGTTGCCACGTCTCCTGGTGAGAGCTGAGATGTACATCCTGATTTATGTTTTTAATGTATCATATGGGACTCAGTTTTCTTTTATACGCTTACCAACCCATGTGACCTCTCAGGATTTTTATTTTATTCTTTTTTCCTCACATCTGTGCAATGTTATTGTAAATCCTATGATACTTCTAAAATCAATGTGTCAGATTTACTGAAAGAAAATATAAGGAACATAGTAAAGTTTAAAATTGGGATAAGCAATGAACAACTGTTTAGTATAGCTAAGCAATATTTGCATATTTGTGTGTAATATATTTAAGCAAGTAGTGGAAGATATTTATACAAATAATAACATTACCTACCCAAAATTCAAATTGAGTCGTGTCTTATAATTTTTTAGTTTTTAATATTTGTGGGTACATAGGTGTATATATTTATAACATAAATGAGATGTTTTGATACAGACATGCAAAGTTAAATAATCACATCACAAAGAATGGGACATCCATCCCCTCAAGCATT
>NW_026663115.1:0-2179 GCF_009828535.3 Hylobates moloch | reverse complement strand
TTGTTAATTGAATGCACAGAACAGAAAGAACTTTCACAGAATGCTTCTGTGTAGTTTTTATTTTAAGATAATCCTTTTCCCACTATAGGCCCCTTAGAGCTCCGAATATCAACTTGCAGTTTCTACCGAAGGAGTGTTTCAGAACTGCTCCACCAAAAGTAAGCTTCAACTCTTTTAGTTGAATGCACAGAACAGAAAGAAATTGACAGAATGCTTCTGTGTAGTTTTTATTTGAAGTTATTCATTTTTCCACTATAGGCCCCTTGGCGCTCCGAATGTCCAGTTGCAGTTTCTACAGAAACAGTGTTTCAGAACTGCTCAATAAAAGTAAGATTCAATTCTGTTGGTGGAATGCACAGAACAGAAAGAAGTTTCGCGGAATGCCTCTGTGTGGTTTTTATTTGAAGATATTCCTTTTTCCACTATAGACCACTTAGCACTACGTATGTCAACTTGCAGTTTCTACAGAAAGAGTGTTTCAGAACTGCTCCATCAAAAGTAAGCTTAAACTCTGTTAGTTGAATGTAGAGAACAGAAGGAAGTTTCACAGAATGCTTCTGTGTAGTTCTTATTTTAGGATATTCCTTTTTCCACTATAGGCCACTTAGCGCTCGGAATGTCCACATGCAGTTTCTACAGAAAGAGTGTTTCAGAACTGCTCAATCAAAAGTAAGGTTCAACTGTGATAGTTGAATGCACAGAACAGAAGGAAGATTCAGAGACTGCTTCTGTGTAATTTTTATTTGAAGATGTTTCCTTTTTCGCTATAAGCCCCTTAGCACTCCGAATGTCCCCTTGCAGTTACTACAGAAAATGTGTTTCACAACTGCTCAATTAAAGGAGGCTTCAACTCGAAGATGGCCGAATAGGAACAGCTCCGGTCTCCAGCTCCCAGCCCCAGCAACACAGAAGACGGGTGATTTCTGCATTTCTGCTTGAGGTACCTGTTTCATCTCACTAGGGAGTGCCTAACAGTGGGTGCAGGACAGTCGGTGAAGCGCACTGTGCGCGAGCCAAAGCAGGGCGAGGCATTGCCTCACTCGGGAAGCGCAAGGGGTCAGGGAGTTCCCTTTCCTAGTCAAAGAAAGGGGAAACAGATGGCACCTGGAATATCGGGTCAGTCCCACCCCAATATTGCGCTTTTCCAACGGGCCTGGAAAACGACACACTAGGAGATTGTGTCCCGCACCTGGCTCAGAGGGTCCTGTGCCCACGGAGTCTCACTGATTGCTAGCACAGCAGTCTGAGATCAAGCTGCAAGGTGGCAGCGAGGCTGGGGGAGGGGCGCCCGCCGTTGCCCAGGCTTGCTTAGGTAAACAAAGCAGCCAGGAACCTCGAACTGGGTGGAGCCCACCACAGCTCAAGGAGGCCTGCCTGCCTCTGTAGGCTCCACCTCTGGGGGCAGGGCACAGACAAACCAAAACTCAGCCAGAACCTCCACAGACTTAAAGGTCCGTGTCTGACTGACAGCTTTGAAGAGAGTAGTGGTTCTCCCAGCACGCAGCTGGAGATCTGAGAACGGACAGACTGCCTCCTAAAGTGGGTCCCTCACCCCTGAGCAGCCTAACTGGGAGGCACCCCCCCAGTAGGGACAGACTGACACCTCATTCAACCGGGTACTCCTCTGAGACAAAACTTTCAGACGAACTATCAGACAGCTGAATTTGTGGTCTCACAAAAATCCGCTGTTCTGCAGCCACCGCTGCTTACACCCAGCCAAACAGGGTTTGGAGTGGACCTCTAGTAAACTCCAACAGACCTGCAGCTGAGGGTCCTGTCTGGTAGAAGGAAAACTAACAAACAGAAAGGACATCCACACCAAAAACTCATCTGTACATCACCATCATCAAAGACAAAAAGTAGATAAAACCACAAAGATGGGGAAAAAACAGAGCTGAAAAACTGGAAACTCTAAAAAACAGAGCACCTCTCCTCCTCCAAAGGAACGCAGTTCCTCACCAGCAACGGAACAAAGCTGGATGGAGGATGACTTTGATGAGTTGAGAGAAGAAGGCTTCAGACGATCAAACTTCTCTGAGCTACGAGAGGAAATTCAAAACAATAGCAAAGAAGTTAAAAACTTTGAAAAAATATTAGAAGAATGGATAACTAGAATAAGCAATGGAGAGAAGGGCTTAAAGGAGCTGATGGAGCTGAAAGCCAAGTTTCGAGAACTACG
>NW_026663114.1:0-2179 GCF_009828535.3 Hylobates moloch | reverse complement strand
CATTTTCCATGGGTCAGGAATCTGAGTGTGACTCAACTGGATCCTCTACTCTGGGTCTCACAAGGCTGAAATCAAGGTGTCAACCAGTCTGCAATTCTCACATGAAACTCGGAGGTCTTTTTCCAGTCTCATTCTGATTGATGGCAGAACTCGGCTTCTTGCAGTTAGAGGACTGACGTCCCTGTTTCTCTGCTGGTTGTCAACGACAGTTGCTTTCAGCTCTTGGAGGCCACCTTCAGATGCAAGCCATATGGCCCTCTCAACACATAGCAGCTTACTTCTCCAAAGCTAGAGGAAACTCTCCAGCCTGCTATAAGGGAGGCTTATGTAACAAGAAATAATCACAAGAGGATCACTTTTGTGGTATAATTTGCTTAGTTATATTCACAAACACCAATTCCACTTAAAGATAGGGTATTAAACAAAGCACATGTACACAGGAGACAAAACAGATGTACAGAGATTTTACTCTGCCATAAGTCGGCTGAGTGACCTTTGTCAAGTTATATCTCAGTATATGAATAAGCTTAGCACCTATCTCAAAAGTTTGGTAGAAAGAAAAGTTAACAGAGGCTGGGTACAGTGGCTTATGCCTGTAATGCCAGCACTTTGGGAGGTCGAAATGGGAGGATAGCTTGAGGCCAGGAGTTCAAGACAAGCCTGGATCACAGAGTGAGGTCTCATCTCTACAAAAAAAATAATAAAATTGGTCATGTGTGGTGGCAACACCTGCAGTCCCAGCTACCTGGGGGTCTGAGGTGGGAGGATTGCTTGAGCCCAAAGGGAGTCAAGGCTGCAGTCAGCCACCGTTGCACCACTGCACTCCAGCCTGGGCAGCAAGGTGAGACTCTGTCTCAAAAAAAGAAAGGCCGGGCACAGTGGCTCACGCTTGTAATCCCAGAACTTTGGGAGGCCGAGGCGGGCGGATCACGAGGTCAGGAGATCGAGACCACGGTGAAACCCCATCTCTACTAAAAATACAAAAAAATTAGCCGGGCGTGGTGGTGGCGCCTGTAGTCCCAGCTACTCAGAGGCTGAGGCAGGAGAATGGCGTGAACCCGGTTGGTGGAGTTTGCAGTGAGCCAAGATTGTGCCACTGCACTCCAACCTAGGTGACAGAGCGAGACTCCGTCTCAAAAAAAAAAAAAAAAAAAGGGAGGAGGGCAGCATAAAAAAATTCTCAGAGCAACGTCTATGGTCTGGACTCAGTGAACGGCAGCTATTTTTAGACTTCGCCCAGTAACTCAAAAGGCCCCATGCCCTCCGCCACATTACATTACGCTCATGATTAACAATGCAAAACTTTTGCATAGCTGCCAAGTATGGTGACTCATTCCCTCTTTAAAGACTATAGTTAGTGTTACCTTGCATAAACATAGGTTAAGTATTTGAGTATCAGTTGTTTAAATGAGCTGATATGTGACAAGATGTAACCAGGCTTTTAGAATGAATGAATCTAATAAGCTTAATCAAGAACTTACAGTAATAGATTTCTAACTTATGAATAGAAAATCACTTAAATGAACTCTGATTTTTAAAAATGACATAGACAAATATTAGTATCAGTAGGCATAATTTTCTCCTATATTAACTCCAACATATATGATTTTAACAATTTTGAAATCTCCCCAAATGTTTTCTGTGATTTCTCACCATTATCTGGGGGAAAACAGAACAAAGCTATGATTTGCTAGGGTCAAGCAACGATTCCGTTCTGACAGCCCTATAGCTAACACTGTTCATGCTTTTTGATCTGCACTTCTTTGAATACTGTGCCTGTGTCTGGGAAAATTTCACCTTATAAATTCTTCTCTAAGATGAAAGCACAAACTCAATTTCCTTTGCATCTAGAACACAGGCCTATAACCCTCATATAAGCATATGTTGCTAATCCCAAGTAAGAAGAAGAACGCCAGGTAAGATTGAGTATTGACTTCACTTCATATCAATGAAGGAGGGAGAAACTTGGATTTGAAATTTCGCGTTTTGTGACTGACAAAACCTGGTACAATGCTTTGCTAATGCTGTAAAACTACAGGGACTCGTACACCTGTAATTGTTTGGGGATCACATTAGTGAAGTAGTTGGACAGCATATAACTCTGCTAGGATTTCTAAAAAAAAAAAATTATGTTTCAATTGAAATTTGTAAGTTAACTTTTAAAACAAATTATTTTAGA
>NW_026663113.1:0-2180 GCF_009828535.3 Hylobates moloch | reverse complement strand
TGCATTCAACTAACAGAGTTAAAGCTTACTTTTGATTGAGCAGTTCTAAAACACTCTTTCTGTAGAAACAGCAATGGGACATACTGAGGGCTAAGGGGCCTACAGTGGAAAAAGAAATATCTTCAAAGAAAAACTACCCGGAAGCATTCTGTGAAACTTCTTTGTGTTCTGTGCATTCTACTAACAGAGTTGAAGCTTCCGTTTGATAGCGCAGTTACGAAACACTCTTTCTGTAGAAACTGCAAGGGGACATTCTGAGCGCTAAGGGTCCTACAGTGGAAAAAGGAATATCTTCAAATAAAAACTACTCAGAAGCATTCTGTGAAACTGCTTTCTGTTATTTGCATTCAACTGACAGAGTTGAAGCTTACTTTTGATAGAGCATTTCTGAAACACTCTTTCTGTAGAAACTGAAAGGGGACATTCTGAGCGCTAAGGGGCGTAGAGTGAAAAAAGGTAAATCTTGAAATAGAAGCTACACAGAATAATTCTGTGGGACTTCTTTCTGTTCTCTGCATTGAACTTGCAGAGTTGAAGCTTACTTTTGATAGAGCAGTTCTGAAACACTCTTTCTGTAGAAATTGGAAGGGGACATTCGGAGCACTAAGGGGCCTATAGTGGGAAAAGGTATATCATCAAATAGAAACTACACAGAGGCGTTCTGTGAAACTTCTTTCTGTTCGGTGCATTCAACTATCACAGTTGAAGCTTACTTTTGATTGAGCAGTTCTGAAACATACTTTCTGTAGAAACTGGAAGGGGACATTCGGAGCACAAAGGGGCCTATAGTGGAAAAAGGAATATCTTCAAATAAAAACTACAAAGAAGCATTCTGTGAAACTTCTTTCTGTTCTGTGCATTCAACTAACAGAGTTGAAACTTATTTTTGATAGAGCAGTTATGAAACACTCTTTCTGTAGAAACTGCATGGGGACAATCTGAGCGCTAAGGAGCTCATAGTGGGAAAAGGTATATCGTCAAATAGAAAATACACAGAGGCGTTCGGTGAAAGTTCTTTCTCTTCTGTGCATTCAACTAACAGAGTTGAAGGTTACTTTTGATTGAGCAGTTCTGAAACACTCTTTCTTTGGAAACTGGAAGGGGACAATAGGAGCACAAAGGGGACTATAGTGAAAAAAGGAATATCTTCAAATAAAAACCACACAGAAGCATTTTGTGAAACATACTTCTGTTCTGTGCATTCAACTAACAGAGTTGAATCTTACCTTTGATTGAACAGTTCTGGAACACTGTTTCTGTAGAAACTGCAAGGGGACATTCGGAGCACTAAGGGTCCTATAGTGGAAAAAGGAATATCTTCAAATAAAAACGACACAGAAGCATTCTGTGAAACTTCTTTCTGTTCTGTGCATTCAACTAACAGAGTTGAAGCTTACTTTTGATTGAGCAGTTCTGAAACACTCTTTCTGTGGAAACTGGAAGGGGACATTCGGAGCACTAAGGGGCCTACAGTGGAAAAGGAATATCTTCAAATAAAAACGACACAGAAGCATTCTGTGAATCTTATTTCTGTTCTGTGCATTCAACTAACAGAGTTGAAGTTTACTTTTGATAGAGCAGTTCTGAAACACTCTTTCTGTAGAAACTGCAGGAGGACATTCTGAGCGCTAATGTGCTTATCAAAAAAAAAACAAAGAACATTCTGGTGAAATTTTTCTGTTCTGTCATTCAATTAAATTGACTCTTTCATCGGCATTCTTTGAATATCTTCAAATAAAAACGACACAGAAGCATTCTGTGAATCTTATTTCTGTTCTGTGCATTCAACTAACAGAGTTGAAGCTTACTTTTGATAGAGCAGTTCTGAAACACTCTTTCTGTAGAAACTGCAAGAGGACATTCTGAGCGCTAATGTGCTTATAGGGGAAAAAGGAATATCTTCAAATAAAAACTACACAGAAGCATTCTGTGAAACTTCTTTCTGTTCTGTGCATTGAACTAACAGAGTTGAAGCTTAGTTTTGATACAGCAGTTATGAAACACTCTTTCTGTAGAAACTGCATGGGGACATTCTGAGCGCTAAGGGGCTCAGAGTGGGAAAAAGTATATCGTCAAATAGAAACTACACAGAGGCGTTCTGTGAAACTTCTTTCTGTTCTGTGCATTCAACTAACAGAGTTGAAGCTTACTTTTGATTAAGCAGTTCTGAAACACTCTTT
>NW_026663112.1:0-2180 GCF_009828535.3 Hylobates moloch | reverse complement strand
AAACCTGCACATTGTGCACATGTACCCTAAAACCTAAAGTATAATAAAAAAATATTTAATTCTTTTTTAAATACACTAAGCACAGTCATGTAACCTATAATAAAAATACTAAAAATAATATTTTAAGCTGACATATTTTGTTTTTTAGATGTAGTTGATTTAAAAGTCTCTACTTATGAGTTTTGTAAAAAATAAAGATAACTAAAATGAAAGCAAACAGAAGATTCAGAAATCATTTTATTTAGAAGAGTTACCACCATTCTCACTTGCATTTGCTATAGACTCAAAGGAGACAGGGGAGTGAGGGAGCTCTGTAGAGAAAAAGGGATGATTCCAGGTATGCTTTCACTTGAGATTCTTGTCATGGAAAAGCTGGAAATGAGCAGCAGAACATCTTGGGCATGTAAACCAAAAATAAAATTCTGAGCCCCTGCAACCATCTGAATGGATCTCTCCTCTCAGCAAGGGCCTTCCTAAGTTAACATGAAAAAATTGTTCAGGCCACAATGTGGAGGGGAATGGAGATGCCTCATTTATATATACCCTTCTCCCTTTTGGAGTCACTGACAGAACAGAATCTTTAAGTCTGATAAAAATCATTTTTAATCTACTCTCTCTGAAACCTGCTACCTGGACACTACATCTGGAAGATAAAACCTTGGTGTCCACAACTCCTCAGTATAACCCAGACATACCTTTCTATTGATAATAACTCTTTCAACCAATTGCCAATCAGAATATCTTTGAATCTGCCTGCGACTTGGAAGCTCCCACTTTGAGTTTTTCCAACTTTCCAAACTGAACCAATATACATCTTACAAGTATTAATTGATGCCTTATGTCTCCCTAAAATGCATAAAACCAAGTTGTGTCCTGACCACCTTGAGTACATGTTCTTACAGTCTCCTGAGTGCTGTGTCATGGAGTATGGACACTCATATTTGACTCAGAATAAATGTCTTCAGATATTTTACAGAGTTTGACTCTTCATTGACAGGTGATTGCTTTGGAAAACATATTTGGTTTTCTCTAGTTGGTGCTGTCTTGAAACTGAGGTAAAGAGAAGTAGCAATCATTGATCCAGTTTGAATGCTTTTGGGCCAGTTGCTGTAGCTGGGGTTTGGCTTCCTGCCCAGGTTGCTGCAGAAGTGGTGGATTAGAATTCTATTGTCCTGCATGATCTGGCCATTGTCCATTTGTACATTAATTTAATCACAGCTTTAATCTCTTTCATAAATGGTAAGCACTTTGTATTATTACTAAACCCTTCAGTCCTCAGGGGAATTCAGAGGCTGTATTTATGCTAAAATTCCATTTTTATTTTTGCATAGTGATTGCTTCTTAAAAAAACAGATTATGATATATAATTTGAAAAAAAAATTGTTCTCAATCACCGAGCTGGATTGATGAATGCTTGCTTTTATCTCTTGAATTTTGGGTATCTCTTAATTTATTAAAAATATGTGTGTTTATATATTTATCATCTCATGGTTCAATATCACAAAAACTGTTTTTTTTTAAATAACCTTTGTTCATTAGCATTAGATTAGCACACCAATCTCAACTGTGTGCTTGAATTGTTTCTATGCTCCCAAAAAAGTATAATAATGGAATGTAACTGTATGATGGGTTCTTTCCGTCCACTGCACAAAGACCATGGCATTGCAGTAAAAAAGAATTTAATTGATGCAAGGCTAATCATGTCAAATGGGAGATAGAGTTTTTGCTCAAATAAGTCACCAAGAGGTTTGGAGGGTAGGAGTTTTTCAAAGACAGCTTGGTGGGCAGGGAGCTAGGGTAGTGGCAGTTCTGATTGGTTGGGTCAAAGATGAAATCATGGGGAAGTCATACTGCCCAAGGTAATTTATAGATACAATGCCATCCCCATCAAGCTACCAATGACTTTCTTCACAGAATTGGAAAAAACTACTTTAAAGTTCATATGGAACCAAAAAAGAGCCCGCATCGCCAAGTCAATCCTAAGCCAAAAGAACAAAGCTGGAGGCATCACGCTACCTGACTTCAAACTATACTACAAGGCTACAGTAACCAAAACAGCATGGTACTGGTACCACAACAGAGACATAGATCAATGGAACAGAGCAGAGCCCTCAGAAATGATGCCGCATATCCACAACTATGTGATCTTTGACAAACCTGACAAAAACAAGAAATGGGGA
>NW_026663111.1:0-2180 GCF_009828535.3 Hylobates moloch | reverse complement strand
AAAAAAAAAAAAAAAAAAAAAAAAAAAAAGGCTAAAACAAAAGTTAGAAGCTTCAAAGAACAATTTCGACAGATTATCACCAAATACCTTATAAATGAAACAGAACATTCTGAAATTTAATTTTCCAACCAATGAGATCCACACACAGGAAATGTAATAGAACCAAATCTATTTCCTTCACCTAAAGATAACTTAACTCTTCATGGCATAAACTGTTACAATTGGCTAATGCTGAAAGATAAAGGATTAAGGAGACTTGCTTTATTTTGGATACAACTGGAAGTCCATATCCTGAACTTGGTGAAATTGTTTTTAAGATCTCTTCTTCCATTCCCATCACGACATCTCTCGGTAACAATGGTTTCTCTACTTAAGAGTATTATTAAATCAAAACATAGCAAAGCTTAGCTTTATATTGTCACTTAAAAGTGATGCTGTGCCCGGGCACGGTGGCTCACCTGCAATCCCAGCAATTTGGGAGGCCGAGGTGGGTGGATCACTTGAGGCGAGGAGTTTGAGACCAGCCTGGCTAACATGGCAAAACCCTGTCTCTACTAAAAAAAAAAAAAAAAAAATTAGGCTGGGCACGGTGGCTCATGCCTGTAATCCCAGTATTTTGGGAGGCCAAGGCTATGTTGGCCAGGCTGGTCTTGAACTCCCAACCTCAGGTGATTCAACAGCCTCGGCCTCCCAAAGTGCTGGGATTACAGGCATGAGCCACCATGCCCAGCCTGTATTGTATTGATATTACTAAAACGTAATTCAGCTGAATAAATTACATGAGCTTGTATTTTACATGTCTGATGTTTTTATTTATTTTTTAATACTTCATCTTGCAAACATATCAGTCTACAATGCTTTGGAATTTTTTTTTTTTTTTTTTTTTTTTTGAATTGGGGTTTTTTTTTTTTTCCCCGGCGGGGGGGACTGGGGGGATTTTTGCTCCCCGCAACCTCTGCTTCCTAGGTTCAAGCAATTCTCCTGCCTCAGCCTCCTGAGTAGCTGGGAAGACAGGTGCATGCCACCACACCCAGCTAATTTTTTGTATTTTTAGTAGAGATGGGGTTTCACCGTGTTAGCCAGGATGGTCTCCATCTCCTGACCTCGTGATCCGCCTGCCTCGACCTCCCAAAGTGCTGGGATTACAGGCATGAGCCACCATGGCTGGCGTGGATTGGAAATTTTAAAAACTCTGCCTTCAGTGGTTTGAGAAATACCAGGCTAGCCTTAAGTAGCTACTTGCATTTTGAGTTTGTGTCAACAGATTAAATCCAGATAAATAATCTTGAATAAATCTCTGTTCTTTTTCTTTTGAGATGGAGTCTCGCTCTGTCGCCCAAGCTGGAGTGCAATGGCAAGATCACTGCAACCTCTGCCTCCCGGGTTCAAGCGATTCTCCTGCCTCAGCTCCCAAGTAGCTGGGATTACAGGCGTACGCTACCAGGTTCGGCTAATTTTTCTATTTTTAGTAGGGACGGCGGTTTCACCTTATTGGCCAGGCTGGTCTCGAACTTCTGACCTCAGGTGATCTGCTCGCCTCGGCCTTCCAAAGTGCTGGGATTACAGGCATGAGCCACCACACCCAGCCAAATAAATTTCTATTAACTGAGATTCTACTAATACAAATTTGAAGGGTATACGAAAATGTCTCAACTGTCAATATTCATGAGCAGAGCAGTTGTGGCCTCTGTGTATCAAAGGAGTTAACAGATCTGACACACTGCTTGCTTGTTTTCCCAGTAAGTAATCAAAGCTGGGACCAGAGCACATTTTCATACTTAATCCAGTGTTCGCTCCATTGAAACTGTTGTCCTTGATATGGGGAAAAAAAACTGATGAAGGAAGATATTGAAAACAAAACCTATCTTGCTTAGGTTAACCAGCTGAGTAAAACTGCCATTGGAAATAACCAAATGTTCTGATTGTAATCTCAGACTCCCTGAAGTTCAAGGGAACTTGAACTTGAAAAATAAACACCTGCTCAAAGATCTATAGATCATTCGCCTACCTAGTCGCAGAGAAAGTATTAAAACCTTTTCTCTCCGAGCGGTGGCTCACGCTTGTAATCCCAGCACTTCGGGAGGTCGAGGCGGGCGGATCACGAGGTCAGGAGATAAAGACCACGGTGAAACCCCGTCTCTACTAAAAACACAAAAAAATTAGCCGGGCGTGGTGGCGGG
>NW_026663110.1:1095-2180 GCF_009828535.3 Hylobates moloch | reverse complement strand
TGTATAGGTGTGAGAATAGGCATGGGTGTGTTGTGTGCATGTGTGTGTATAGATGTGTGAGTGTGTGTGTGAGAGAATAGGCATGGGTGTGTGTGTTGAGTGTGTGCATGTGTGAGAATAGGCACGGGTGTGTGTGTTGAGTATGCATGTGTGTGTATAGGTGTATGAGTGTGTGTGTGAGAATAGGCACAGTTGTGTCGAGTGTGTGCATGTGTGTGTATAGGTGTGTGAGTGTGTGTGTGAGAATAGGCACAGTTGTGTCGAGTGTGTGTGTGTATAGGTGTGTGAGTGTGTGAGAATAGGCACAGTTGTGTCAAGTGTGTGCATGTGTGTGTATAGGTGTATGAGTGTGTGTGAGAATGTATCAAGCATGTGCATGTGTGTGTGTGAACTGTGTAAGGGTGTATCAAGTGTGTGTATGTGTGTGGATTATGTGGGTGTGCATGTATCAAGTGTATGTGTGTGATATGCATGGGTGTGTATCAAGTGTGTGCATGTGTGTGTGAATGTGTGTGGGTGTGTATGTATCAAGTATGTGTAGGGATGTGTGTGCGAATTGTGTATCAAGTGTGTGGATGTGCACAGGTATGTGTGTATTGAGTGTGTGCGTGTATGTGTGTGAAGGTACTGGGTGTGTGTGTATCCGAGTGTGTGTGTGTGTGCACGCAAATAGGCATGAGCATGTATCGAGTGTGTGCATGTGTGTGGTGTATAGGTGTGTGTGTATCTGAGTTGTTCATGTGTATGTGTGAATGTGCACAGGTATGTGTGTATTGAGTGTGTGCATGTGTGTATGTGAAGGTACTGGGTGGGTTTGTATCCGAGTATGTGCGTATGTGTATACGTGTGACTATGGATGAGCATGTGTGTGTCGAGTGTGTGCGTGTGTGTGTATAGGTGTGTGAGCATGTGTATGAGAGAATAGGCATGGGTGTGTGTGTCGACTGTGTGCATGTGTGTGTATAGGTGTGAGAATAGGCATGGGTGTGTTGTGTGCATGTGTGTGTATAGATGTGTGAGTGTGTGTGTGAGAGAATAGGCATGGGTGTGTGTGTTGAGTGTGTGCATGTGTGAGAATAGGCACA
>NW_026663110.1:0-1085 GCF_009828535.3 Hylobates moloch | reverse complement strand
TGTATAGGTGTGAGAATAGGCATGGGTGTGTTGTGTGCATGTGTGTGTATAGATGTGTGAGTGTGTGTGTGAGAGAATAGGCATGGGTGTGTGTGTTGAGTGTGTGCATGTGTGAGAATAGGCACGGGTGTGTGTGTTGAGTATGCATGTGTGTGTATAGGTGTATGAGTGTGTGTGTGAGAATAGGCACAGTTGTGTCGAGTGTGTGCATGTGTGTGTATAGGTGTGTGAGTGTGTGTGTGAGAATAGGCACAGTTGTGTCGAGTGTGTGTGTGTATAGGTGTGTGAGTGTGTGAGAATAGGCACAGTTGTGTCAAGTGTGTGCATGTGTGTGTATAGGTGTATGAGTGTGTGTGAGAATGTATCAAGCATGTGCATGTGTGTGTGTGAACTGTGTAAGGGTGTATCAAGTGTGTGTATGTGTGTGGATTATGTGGGTGTGCATGTATCAAGTGTATGTGTGTGATATGCATGGGTGTGTATCAAGTGTGTGCATGTGTGTGTGAATGTGTGTGGGTGTGTATGTATCAAGTATGTGTAGGGATGTGTGTGCGAATTGTGTATCAAGTGTGTGGATGTGCACAGGTATGTGTGTATTGAGTGTGTGCGTGTATGTGTGTGAAGGTACTGGGTGTGTGTGTATCCGAGTGTGTGTGTGTGTGCACGCAAATAGGCATGAGCATGTATCGAGTGTGTGCATGTGTGTGGTGTATAGGTGTGTGTGTATCTGAGTTGTTCATGTGTATGTGTGAATGTGCACAGGTATGTGTGTATTGAGTGTGTGCATGTGTGTATGTGAAGGTACTGGGTGGGTTTGTATCCGAGTATGTGCGTATGTGTATACGTGTGACTATGGATGAGCATGTGTGTGTCGAGTGTGTGCGTGTGTGTGTATAGGTGTGTGAGCATGTGTATGAGAGAATAGGCATGGGTGTGTGTGTCGACTGTGTGCATGTGTGTGTATAGGTGTGAGAATAGGCATGGGTGTGTTGTGTGCATGTGTGTGTATAGATGTGTGAGTGTGTGTGTGAGAGAATAGGCATGGGTGTGTGTGTTGAGTGTGTGCATGTGTGAGAATAGGCACA
>NW_026663109.1:0-2180 GCF_009828535.3 Hylobates moloch | reverse complement strand
GGTTGTCTGTCAGTTCCTAGAATAGAAAAGTTTCTGCAAAATGTGAGCTGTGGTCCCTATAGTTGTAGGTGAACCACCTTAGAAACAGTGTATGCAAATAGAAGACTAAAAATGTATTCCTGAGCCAAGTAGAATTTTTGAATGGCTTTTTGCTGCTTTCTTTTTTTTTGTTTTTCTTTTTTTTTGAGACGGAGTCTCTCTCTGTCACCCAGGCTGGAGTGCAGTGGCGCGATCTCGGCTCACTGCAACCTCCGCCTCCCGGGTTCACGCCATTCTCCTGCCTCAGCCTCTCCGAGTAGCTGGGACTACAGGCGCCCGCCACCACGCCCGGCTAATTTTTTTGTATTTTTAGTAGAGACGGGGTTTCACCATGGTCTCGATCTCCTGACCTCGTGATCCGCCCGCCTCGGCCTCCCAAAGTGCTGGGATTACAAGCGTGAGCCACCGCGCCCGGCCTATTTTATTTTTTGAGATGGCGTTTCCCAGGCTGGAGTGCAGTGGCACTATCTTGCTCACTGCAACCTCTGCCTCGCAGGTTCAGATGATTCTCCTGCCTCAGCCTCCTGAGTAGCTGGGATTACCGGTGCCTGCCATCACACTCGGCTAATTTTTGTATTTTTTGGTAGAGACAGGGTTTCACCATGTTGCCCAAGTTGGTCTAGAACTGACCTCAGGTGATCCGTCTGCCTCAGCCTCCCAAAGTGCTGGGATTACAGGCCTGAACCACCACGCCCGTCTTTCTCATCCCTTATTAACTGAACTAGATGCATTAAAGTCAAAACCTTGAGAAAGGCTCATTTCAGCCTCTGTAAAAATGAAGACTTGGCCCCGCTTATAGAACTGGGGTGTTGGCCGGGCACGGTGGCTCACGCCTGTAATCCTAGCACTTTGGGAGGCTGAGGTGGGCGGATCACGAGGTCAGGAGATCGAGACCATCCTGGCTAACATGGTGAAACCCTGTCTCTACTAAAAAAATATATATACAAAAAATTAGCGGGGCGTGGTGGTGGGCGCCTGTAGTCCCAGCTACTCGGAGAGGCTGAGGGAGGAGAATGGCGTGAACCCGGGAGGTGGAGCTTGCAGTGAGCCGAGATCGCGCCACTGCACTCCAGCCTGGGCGACAGAGCGAGACTCCACCTCAAAAAAAAAAAAAAAAAAAAGAACTGGGGTATGGGAGGGAGAAGATCAGTTCCGGTTGTTTCATTAGGTCTGAGGGTTGTCTGTCAGTTCCTAGAATAGAAAAGTTTCTGCAAAATGTGAGCTGTGGTCCCTATAGTTGTAGGTGAACCACCTTAGAAACAGTGTATGCAAATAGAAGACTAAAAATGTATTCCTGAGCCAAGTAGAATTTTTGAATGGCTTTTTGCTGCTTTCTTTTTTTTTGTTTTTCTTTTTTTTTGAGACGGAGTCTCTCTCTGTCACCCAGGCTGGAGTGCAGTGGCGCGATCTGCAAGCTCCGCCTCCCGGGTTCACGCCATTCTCCTGCCTCAGCCTCTCCGAGTAGCTGGGACTACAGGCGCCCGCCACCACGCCCGGCTAATTTTTTTGTATTTTTAGTAGAGACGGGGTTTCACCATGGTCTCGATCTCCTGACCTCGTGATCCGCCCGCCTCGGCCTCCCAAAGTGCTGGGATTACAAGCGTGAGCCACCGCGCCCGGCCTATTTTATTTTTTGAGATGGCGTTTCCCAGGCTGGAGTGCAGTGGCACTATCTTGCTCACTGCAACCTCTGCCTCGCAGGTTCAGATGATTCTCCTGCCTCAGCCTCCTGAGTAGCTGGGATTACCGGTGCCTGCCATCACACTCGGCTAATTTTTGTATTTTTTGGTAGAGACAGGGTTTCACCATGTTGCCCAAGTTGGTCTAGAACTGACCTCAGGTGATCCGTCTGCCTCAGCCTCCCAAAGTGCTGGGATTACAGGCCTGAACCACCACGCCCGTCTTTCTCATCCCTTATTAACTGAACTAGATGCATTAAAGTCAAAACCTTGAGAAAGGCTCATTTCAGCCTCTGTAAAAATGAAGACTTGGCCCCGCTTATAGAACTGGGGTGTTGGCCGGGCACGGTGGCTCACGCCTGTAATCCTAGCACTTTGGGAGGCTGAGGTGGGCGGATCACGAGGTCAGGAGATCGAGACCATCCTGGCTAACATGGTGAAACCCTGTCTCTACTAAAAAAA
>NW_026663108.1:0-2181 GCF_009828535.3 Hylobates moloch | reverse complement strand
AGATAATAGATGATGAATTTTCAGTCATGTTGCATTGAAGAGAGCACAAGAAATTTAGGTAAGTTAATTGGTGTTGATGTATATGTTCTAAAAGTGACTTTATCACATGTATAACTGAGAGTCTTGAGAAGATGAATAAACAATCCCCACACTGTTGCTACATGTTCAAAACACTTTTTTTACTTCTTTGCTCTTTTATAAAGGTAACCCTTCTTGAATTCCGAAGCAGCCCATTGGAATGAATGATGTGGGACAATTTGGCCAAGTTCAAGTTGATAATTCTGGCAGTAAAGGAAAGAATAACTAAATCAATACCACAATTCCAAAAAGATGGAATCTTCCATTGGACTTAGGAAATGATCCTGGATTACTTTCTTCACAAGAAGAGATTAGAAGTACATGCTATTCGAGGTGATATTTATTCTTTCTATTTAAGCTATCAAGAAGACATAAGGGGCAAGGTCATAGTGTCAGACTCTCCCTTCTCCTGCCCCATCAATTTGTGGACTATTTTAACATTCAAAAGGTTTGAAATTAGATCAGAAGATTAAACTTTTCCTTTGGCAGTCTTTTCTATTTTCAATTTCTTCTAAAAGCTTTTTTTCAGAATGTCCATCTTTACACAGTAATGATTATAGCTCTTATGGTAACATTTAGGGCAAAATCAATAAGATCTCTTAAAATTCTGCAACAAAGACCAGTTTTGTTTTATTTTATTTTACTCTAATAATACAAAGGCAATGGGAAAGGATTCAGTGAGAGTAAACTTGCACTGTGTACTTTCAGATATTTCTTAGCCAACACTAGTGAATATCAATGGCTCTTAAATGTCATTAAACCGATTCAGAGACTAAAGCAGTTACGTTGGAAACATAGAGTAATTATAAAGAGATCTAACAATGTCCTAATAGCCTCAAAATTCTTCCCTAATTCTTAGAGAACAAAGAACATGCTGTGTTATGTTGATGTTCATAGTTTCATATTAAAAATGCAGCCTGGAAAAAAAAAAACTCTAAGATGTTTTACTTGGAGTTTCTTATTTGAAGATCACGAATTGCCCCTTAGTATGTGAATTCTCTGAAGAATGCAAGATAGGCCAGGCGCAGTGGCCCACACCTGTAATCCCAGCACTTTGAGAGGCAGAGGTGGGTGGATCACCTAAGGTCAGGAGTTCAAGACCAGCCTGGCCAGCATGGCGAAACCCTGTCTCTATTAAAAATACAAAAAAGTTTAGCTGGGCATGGTGGCAGGAGCCTATAATCCCAGCTACTCAGGAGGCTGAGGCAGGAGAATCCCTCGAACCCAGGAGGCAGAGGTTGTAGTGAGCCGAGATCACGCCACTGCACTCCACTTCAGCATGGGTGACAGAGCGAGACTCCGTCTCAAAAAATAAATAAATAAAAATAAAGGGAAGATAAGATTTTTTGGGGGGGAATCTGAAAGTTCCACATGAATCTGACATTGTACTTACACAAAATACATATGCAAATTTGAAAGATCATTGTGTAATCTCTGAACCTGGGTTAAATACTTATCAATTTACTCATGGGTTTATGCCTTTTATTAGGAAACAGATGTTGAGTACCGCTCAGAACTAGTTTCTGTACTCCATCCTAAAATAAAAAGAGAAATGAATCCTGATCAAAACTTTCTTGACACTGCTTCTTGAATGGTAAAGAAAGCAGGTGTGAGCTGATAGTTCCCATACATGTGGAAAGTGCTGTCATTGAGAGCTTGGTGTGGAAGCCTAGAGGTAGAAATCTGGCAGAGGAGAGAGAAAAGGCTTCAAATTGGAGTCTTCCAAGTATAGAAGAGGAGTAACAAGAAGAAACAACTTGAATTTGGAGGAGGAACATGTGAAAACATGGCCAGTCCCAAGAGTAGGAAGAAGTGGCTGAAGCTCAGAAAAATAGTGTAGGGGATGACGAAAAAGGTGGGAACAAATGTAAGTGAGAACAGTTGACCTTAAGGTGACTCACATTCTTAGTTCAGGGACAACATGAAATAAAAATGTAAGAAGATGAGCTCAAATTTGAATATACTATTTTTAGGTGAAGATATGGCATTTGTATTGAAATGACCAGTTAACAGACAGATATACTTATATGGAACTTAGAACAGGAATTTGATTTTGATGTAAATTTTATGACTCATTGGTTAATTATTTGTCAAAAACAAATC
>NW_026663107.1:0-2181 GCF_009828535.3 Hylobates moloch | reverse complement strand
CAAAAGAAGACATTTATGCAGCCAAAAAACACATGAAAAAATGCTCATCATCACTGGCCATCAGAGAAATGCAAATCAAAACCACAATGAGATACCATCTCACACCAGTTAGAATGGCCTTCATTAAAAAGTCAGGAAACAACAGGTGCTGGAGAGGATGTGGAGAAATAGGAACACTTTTACACTGTTGGTGGGACTGTAAACTAGTTCAACCCTTGTGAAAGTCAGTGTGGCAATTCCTCAGGGATCTTGAACTAGAAATACCATTTGACCCAGCAATCCCATTACTGGGTATATACCCAAAGGATTATAGATCATGCTGCTATAAATACACATGCACACGTATGTTTATCGCGGCACTATTCACAATAGCAAAGACTTGGAACCAACCCAAATGTCCATCAGTGATAGACTGGATTAAGAAAATGTGGCACATATACACCATGGAATACTATGCAGCCATAAAAAAGGATGAGTTCATGTCCTTTGTAGGGACATGGATGAAGGTGGAAACCATCATTCACAGCAAACTATCGCAAGGACAAAAAACCAAACACCGCATGTTCTCACTCATAGGTGGGAATGAGAACACATGGACACAGGAAAGTGAACATCACACACCGGGGTCTGTTGTGGGGTGGGGGTAGGGGGAGGGATAGCATTAGGAGATATACCTAATGTTAAAAGATGAGTTAATGGGTGCAGCACACCAACATGGCACATGTATACATATGTAACTAACCTGCACATTGTGCACAGGCACCCTAAAACTTAAAATATAATTAAAAAATGAATAAATAAATAAAATGTGGTACATATACACCATGGAATACTATGTAGCCTTAAAAATGAATGAGATCATAGCCTTCGCAGGGACATGAATGGAGCTAAAGGTCATTATCCTTAGCAAATTAACACAGAAACAGAAAACCAAATGCCACATGTTCTCACTTCTAAGTGGGAGCTAAATGCTGAGATCACATGGACACATGGGGGAGAACAACACACACTGGGCCCTGTTCGTGGGGGTTAGGGTGAGAGAGGGCATCGGGAAGAATAGCTAATGGATGCTAGGCTTAATACATGTACTGATATAAATAAATGTAGTGGTATTTAATTCAAAAATTTTCAGTTACATGATATAATAAATTCCTATTTTTTGAAGGGTGAGTGGGTTTAAGCTGGTTTAAACTGGTTCCTATGATTTGCAAATTAACTAGTCTTTTCTAAAAAAAAGAGGTAGAAGGGTTGGGGAGGAGAGAGAGAAAAGAAGGAAAAGAAAACAGAAAGAAGAGGCAAAGAGTAAAAAGGAAAAAATGAAAAAAGAAATTTTTAAAAATACAGTACTGAAATACACCATGATTGAATATAAGCATTAATATCATGAAGTAAATTCTGCTCAAATTAGCTTATATGTGCAGTGCAATTCTAAAATAATGTCTCAATACGATAACTAAGGAGAGGCAGAAAGTGTATAAGAAAAATAAATGACATTTTGAAGATAATAGGACCATGATTAAAATGATGTTCATATAATAAACCAATTAAAAAGAGGTCTGTGAAACAGAACCAAAAATTGATAGACAGTTTAATGAAATAGAATGGGGACACCCATAAGTATACCATTTTAGCTATAATAATTGTGGCAATTAAAAGCAGTCAAAGGTGATGGATTTTTAAATAAACAATGCTAGGATAATTATTTGATTCTAGTTATATTAAAGTATTCCATGCAAAAGTAAAATTATATGAACTAGAAGAAGGATACAGTTAATATATATATGATCTCAGATTGAAGAATAATTTTTCAGCATAAAAACAAAGGAAGAAACCAGGAAGCCATCAGATTTCATAGCACATACATTTAAAACATCTGTACATAAAGAAACACTATAAACTGGACAAAAGATGAAAAATGAACAATGGAAGTGTTTTCAATATAAGGTAGGAAAGGAACTAATATATATATATATACAAAACTATAAATGAGAAAAAAGAAAAAGAATACTATAGTAAAACACCAGGTGAGGGATATAAACAGATATTTTCTAAAAATATTCAGAGCTCATAAATGTATTAATCATATGCTTAGTCTCCTTAAAAAATCAATAAATTTTAATTAAAATAAAATTATCATATCATTTTTACCTTTATACTCATTGACTACTAACATCAATGTAT
>NW_026663106.1:0-2181 GCF_009828535.3 Hylobates moloch | reverse complement strand
TGGAAACTGTATTGCTTCTGGACGTGAGAAGGCAGCCCTGAAAGTAGTGAGCGGAGAAAGGGCTGGGGGATTACTTAAATGAGTCTTTGAAAAGAATTCTAAACCAACAGCTTCTTCCGTGGCTCTGGGGCATGATGATAAAATTCCTTATCAGTCCAGGAAGAGGTTTATAGCTTTGCTGTTAAGCAAGAAAAGGAAAGAAAAAGTGGATGTAGGAAGCCAAGGAGAGGGTGTGATTTACAACTCAATCAAAGTTATGGAAGAATTTTATGTCAATATTTAAATATCAAGAACAATACTCATGTAAGGAGAAAACAAGGCTGGAAAAACATGCCAATAGGCTGGAAGGGCAGGGATTTCAAGAGGAATGCTATCGCTTTTACCAGATCTGAATAAATCTGGGTGGGAAAGTTAGCATCTGTATCGCAACCGGAAAAGCTCTTCACTTTTTCTTCTAAGTGGATTGGGTGCTCGCCACCCTGCACACTTTGGGGGAAGTGAGCTTTCCATTTAAGAGCGCAGGGGAGGGGTTTCGAACTTTCTGTCCCTTTCCCACAGCCTTGGGAGATGAAGCAGAGCCCCCTTCGAATGGTCGAATGGTCAGCGCAAACCCTCCGCCTTCTTGCCCCCTCGCTTGTTCGCTCAGCAAGCAGGCTTAGCAAGTTTCAGTGAGTGCAGAAAAACACTTGTGGAGGAGCAAGTGCCGTGTGCTTGCAATGAATTGCCCTTGCCTTGCTAGGGACTGTGGGGCGGACGCTCGTTTTCTTTAAGTTCTGCAAACTCACAGTCCAACCTCATACTTTTAATGTCTACTAAAGTGGGATGAGGAAAAGGAAGGAGAAGGGTAATTGGAAAGGATTGAAAAGGAAAAAGAGGAACGCAAAACATTCTTGACAAAGGTCCTTAGCTGGAACAAAGAAGTTATTTGATCCTGTGCAGAGCCACCTGTCCTCTCCTCGGTGGTGTCTGAGCTCAATTTCCAGAATCCCTGTTCCCACACAATTCCTCAGGAACCATGGCAGTCTCCGTGCCTTATGCCTAGGGCTTGTTCCCCCAGCTTGGGATGGTTTTTCCCATGCCTAGTTTGTTGTGGCATTTACGTGAAGTTGGAAAACAGCCCAGTATTGAAGTTTTAGGGGCACAAGTACACATGTAGTGAACTCCTTAGTTAGTTAATGAATGGACAACTTTTCATCTCACAGCTATGTATGTCTACTAATTTTTTTGGCCTGTTCAGAACTTGAAAAGAGGGTGGGATGGAACAGGGGAAGAGATGAAGGAGAGAGACAGGATCATTGTTCATCCAAAGAACGAGGACAGTTTCCAGAATCTAGCATGTTGTTCCACTGCAGTCAGAACAAGAATGTAGGGAGGAATGAGATGGCGGTGTTATTGGCATGGGTTAATCCCTACTTTATTTGAGTTTCTCTTGGGGAAACCTGACTGTTGCATCCAGGCAGGGTGAATCGAACCCACCTGCCAATTTGTCATCGCAGCCCGGCAGCTCCAGCTGGATTTACAGGGTTAACTATCAAACAGACCTGTGTGTCATCAGCTCAGCAATGAAATTCGATCTCTTTACTGATGAGTGATCTCTCCCTAGGGCTGCACAAGTGTTGTATACTGGTGTGGCAGCCCAGAAGAGACCCCTGCCTGCCACTGATAGCCAGAAATTCTGGGTAGCCAGAAATTGCCCCCAGAATTAGAAGGCTGTTTGCCTAGCTATAAGATTCAGAGGGGTTTGGGTTTCTGCCAGGTTGGCAGAAAAGGAACACTCCTGAAGCCACCACTTCAGGTGTAGAAGGATAGTATTCTTTGAGGGTTCCTAAGGCCACGGCTGAGTTAGGCCAAAGAAAAGTGTAAATCTGACTCACCTTGATCAGGAAGTAATTTTAAAATATGTGCCAACCTGTCTCTGCACTCTGATCATAAACGGGAAACTTTTATGAACCTTCCTTGAGAAGGAATTTGCTCTGTTCCCAGGCAAAAGGAAAAGCATGGCCACCTGTTCTAGAAGCCTGGCCAAAAACAACAGGTTTGCCTGTGGCATTCCCGCAACTGCAAATATCCTCCCCACATGGCAAGCCACCCATTGTCCCTACACACAAGAAGAACAAATAGTTCATTCTTGAGCTGGGGGAAAAATCAGATTCTCTAGGCAATTTTGCCTAGAGAATCTGA
>NW_026663105.1:0-2181 GCF_009828535.3 Hylobates moloch | reverse complement strand
TGAACTGTGCTTTTCTTCAACTGAGGAGTTAAACTATTGAAGGACCAAAGGAGCTCATGAAATAGTATTTAGTCTTACACCATTTTCATCATAAACGCGGTGATAGAAGCTATGTCTTAGTCCTTGAAATCAGCTTCTGATTAGCTGGGCCAGGTGGCAAAAGTCAACCATTCTTTACAGCTTAGAAGAATACATTAGGAATTAACAACTGTTCCATGAGATTTTGACTACAGCAAAGCTGTTTGAGGCAATGAAACAATTTCACAGAGCATTTGGCCACCATTGTCTGCAAGGAATTTACCCTAGTTCTTAACTTATTCCCAAAATTTAGCTCTGTAATCTGTCATTGGAAGCTTTTGAGGTGGAGAAAAAGGGAAAGGGCATTGGTAGTAGCAAGTTTTTAATTTAGCTTTTCATATGAAAGGTCTTATGTTATCTAGCAGATATAACATAATGGAATTTGTTATCCCTTGGGGTACTATAATAAATCTGAATGACTATATCCCTCTCCACCCTGCCACAAGAGAAAAAAGCTTTTACATAAATGTATGAGTGATTAAATGATCCACATTTCTCAACTTGCTGGATCTGGGCTTTGGTGTCTTTCTCCTTCCTCTCTACCCAGCCCAGTGGATGGCAGTGGTCTGAGCAAGTATACTCAGATTCAAATTTTTCTTGACTGGGCTGTTCCAAGTTCCAGTCTGGGGTACAGAAAATTAATAAGTGTATTTGGTCCTCATGCTCAGCTACATCCTCCAACTGTCTAGCCTTCATAGAATTAAAGGTGTTATTTCCATCTCAAACTGCCAACACTGTATTTTATTTCTCAATTGGTTTAGAACCCAGGTAGAGAAGAGGGGCACTATGATATTTATTAGGCCCCATAAAGACCCCTAACACTTTCCTAACTGGTCTTCCTGTTTCTAGTCACAGTGTCCTCCGATACTCCCTCCAGAATGCTCCTAGAATAATCTTCCTAACATACATCTGAACTTGTCTCTTCATTAACCAAAATATTAAGATGGCATCACCGATTTCTCTTATACTCAAAGAAGCATATTATACTCTAAGTAAATGAACATCATGTTATTATTTTAGGAATAAACTTGAATGTTTTTATTTATTTTAAAAGGTAACATTTGTAAAGTTTGGAATTATATTATTAGTAATTGTACTAATTTGTTAGGGCCACCATAACAAAGTACTGCTAACTGGGTGGCTTAATCAACAGAAAATTATTTTCTCACAGCTCTGGAGGATAGAAATCTGAGATCAGTGTGTCCACAGGATTGGTTTCTTCTAGGGGCTTCTCTTTTTGGTTTGTTGGTGGAAGTCTTTTTCCTATGTTTTCACATGGTCTTCCTTCTGTATTTGTGTCCTAATCTTCTCTTCTTATAAGGACACCAGGCCGACTAGATTAGGGCCCACACTAATGACCACATTTTACCTTAATCACTTCTTTGAAGGCTTGATCGAGAAATACAGTCACATTCTGAGTTACTGGGTATGAGGACTTCAACATATGAATGGGGGGCAGGGGAGGGAGGAAGACGGGGATGGGACGCAATTCAGCACATAACAGTAACCAATGACTTATTTAAGGCAAGAAGCTCATAAACTGCAGCTCACCAATATGCTTCAAAATGAAGTTCAGATCTTTAATGTGACATAAAAGGATCCCCATGTTCAAGCCTATGTCAGCCTTTTCAGAGACATCTTTTACTTCTCCTAAGACTTCTCCTTCTTAGACTCCTTTTCAGCCTCATCAAACTACTTTCAAATTGTACCTTGTCATTTCATGCTACTGGGTGTTTATGTAGGCTGCTCTGTGCCTAGAATGCCTTCCCCTTCTGTTTCTCTGCCTAACAAACTCCTATTTATCCTTTAGACCCAGCTCAAACTTCTCTTTTTAAAACCTTTCTCTGACCACCCTTTACCTTTTACAGTTGGCCCTCTGTATTTGTGGATTCTGCATCCACAGATTCAATCAACCTCAGATAAAAAATATTTAGAAAAAAATAACAACACATCAATTTTAAAATGTGAATAAACACAGTATAACAGCCGTTTAGATAGCATTTATATTTTATTAGGCATTAAAAGTAATCTAGAGATGACTTAAAGTACACAGGGAGATATACATGGGTTATATGCAAATATTATGCAATTTTACATAAGGGA
>NW_026663104.1:0-2181 GCF_009828535.3 Hylobates moloch | reverse complement strand
TTTTCTCCCATTCTATAGCTTGTCTGTTCACTCTGATGATAGTTTCTTTTGCTGTACAGAAGCTCTTTAGTTTAATTAGATCCCATTTGTCAATTTTTGCTTTGTTTGCAATTGCTTTTGGCATCTTCATCATGAAATATTTGCCCATGCCTGTGTCCTGAATGGTAGTGACTAGGTTTTCTTTTAGGTTTTTTATAATTTATTTTTCTATATGGTCAATTTTGTGCATATGGCTAGCCAGAGTTCTCCCAGCACTATTTATAAAGGGAATCCTTTCCCCATTGCTTGTTTTTGTCAGGTTTGTTGAAGATTAGATGGCTGTAAATCTGTGGTCTTAGTTCTGGGTTATCGTTTCTGTTCCCTTGGTCTATGTGTGTCTGTTCTTGTACTAGTACCATGTTGTTTTGGCTACTGTAGCCTTGTAGTATAGTTTGAAGTCAGGTACTGTGATGCCTCCAGCTTTGTGTTTTTTACTCAGGATTGTTGTGGCTATTTGGGCTTTTTTTTTGGTTCTATGTGAATTTTAAAATAGTTTTTTTAATTCTGTGAAGAATGTCAATGATAGTTTAATGGGAATAGCATTGAATCTATAAATTATTTTGGGCAGTATGGCCATTTTCATCATATTGTTTTTTTCTTATCCATGGGGATGAAATGTTTTTTCATTTTTGGTGTCATCTTTGATTTATTTGAGCAGTGTTTTGTAGTTCTTTTTGTAGAGGTCTTTCAGCTCCCTGATTAGCTGTATTCCTAGGTATTTTATTCTTTTGTGGCAACTGTGAATGGGAGTTCATTCATGATTTGGCTCTTGGCTTGCCTGTTGTTGGTGTATAGTAATGCTAGTAATTTTTGCACATCAATTTTATATCCTGAGACTTCGCTGAAGTTGCTTGTCAGCTTAAGAAGCTTTTGGGCTGAGATGATGGCATTTTCTAGATACAGGATTATGTCATCTGCAAACAGAAATAGTTTCCCAAGAAGGGACTTAAAACAGGAACATCTCTACAGCCATTACAGAAATTGAAGCAGTATTTATGTATCTCAGTTAAAACCAAACCACCATAAACTTATTTCTTTGAAAAATATCTTTTTTTTTTTTTTTTTTGAGACGGAGTCTGGCACTGTCGCCCAGGCTGGAGTGCAGTGGCGCGATCTCGGCTTACTGCAAGCTCCACCTCCTGGGTTCATGCCATTCTCCTGCCTCAGCCTCCTGAGTAGCGGGACTACAGGTGCCCACCACGACGCCTGACTAATTTTTTGTATTTTTAGTAGAGCCAGGTTTTCACCGTGTTAGCCAGGATGGTCTCGAACTCCTGACCTCATGATCCGCCCACCTCAGCCTCCCAAAGTGCTGGGATTACAGGCATGAGCCTCTGCGCCTGGCCAAAAAATATCATTTTTAATGCCTGCTAAAATATTCCACTATATGGATATACCAAAATTTACTACATGACTTAGTAATTAAATGTATTTATGTTCTGTCTTGAGTTTGCCTCCCATGTTTCAAATATACTAGTCTTCTCAGTTACATTGTCAAGGCCATTATTTATATTTTGATGGTATTCTCAGCACCAGGTGTTGTGATCATTGAAATGTATTCTTGAACTTAGATGCTCACTGCACACTTGACAGATTGAGAACTGAATAGAGGTGCTTGTTAGTATCTGCGTCTCAGTGGCTGGGGACAGCTGGACTCAGAGCTTCTGTGACTCATGCAAAGTCAGATGATCAGTCATAGAGGGAACTTGGAACTTAAAAGTGTAAACTGGAACTTACACTTTTAAAAATTATCCTGTTTCACATAGTGATAAATCTTTGACTCTTTAGTCTACAAAAGGGATCAGTGAACATTTTCTGTAAGATGATAGATGATATGGTATAGAGTAATTCCCCTTATCCATGGTTTAACTTTCTGTGGTTTCAGTTAAATGTGGTCAACTGTGGTCTGAAAATATTAAATGGAAAATTCTAGAAATAGATAATGTATAAGTTTTAGATTACATGCTGTTTTGAGTAGCGTACTTCCTAGAACATGAATCACCACTTTGTCTAGCATATCCGTGCCTTATATGCTACCTGCCCATTAGTCACTTAGTAGCCTTCTGAATTATCAGATTGACTGTCGAGGTATCATAGTGCTGTGTTTAAGGAGCCCTCATTTTACTTAATAATGGCACCAAA
>NW_026663103.1:0-2181 GCF_009828535.3 Hylobates moloch | reverse complement strand
ATTTTTTTTTTTTTTGAGATGGTGTCTTGCTCTGTTGCCCAGGCTGGAGTGGAGTGGCGCAATCTCGGCTCACTGCAAGCTCTGCCTCCCGGGTTCACGCCATTCTCCTGCCTCAGCCTCCTGCATAGCTGGGACTACAGGCATCCGCCATCACGCCCGGCTAATTTTTTGTATTTTTAGTAGAGATGGCGTTTCACTGTGTTAGCCAGGATGGTCTCGATCTCCTGACCTTGTGATCCGCCCGCCTCGGCCTCCCGATGTGCTGAGATTACAGGCTTGAGCCACCGTGCCAGGCCTTGATTTTTTAATAATAGAGATTGTAACTAATGTCAGGTGGCATCTCCTTGGTGTTTTGATTTACATTGATCTAATGATCCCTTATACTGTGCTGTTTTTCATACGTTTTTTGGCTGCATGTGTGTCTTCTTTTCAAAAGTGTCTGTTCATGTCCTTTGCTCACTTTTTAATGGAGTTGTTTGTTTTTTCCCCTGTAAATTTGTTTAAATTACTTATAAATGCTAGATATTCAGCTCTTGTCCAATGCATAGTATGCAAATGTTTTCTCCCATTCTGTAGGTTGTCTCTTTCTTTGATGACAGTTTCTTTTGTTGTGCAAAAGCTCTTAAATTAAATTAGATCCCATTATTCAATTTTTGCATTTGTCGTGATTGCTTTTTGTGTCTTTTTTATGAAACTTTCGCCTGTTTCTATGTCCTGGAGGGTATTGCCTGGTTGTCTTCCAGTGTTTTCTAGTTTGGGGCTTCACATAATTATTTAATTCATCTTGCATTGATTTTTGCAAATGCTATAAGGAAGGGGTATAGCTTCAATCATCTGCATATGGCTAGCCGGTTATCCTAGTTCCATTTACTGACTAGGAAATATTTTCTCCATTGCTTGTTTTTGTCAGCTTTGTTGGAGATCAGATTGTTGGAGGTTCACAACTTTATTTCTGGGGACTTTATTCTCTTCCAATAGTCTATGTGCCTGTTCTTGTCTAGAACCCTTCAGTTTTGTTTAGTGTATCCCTGTATTATACTTTGAAGTTGGATGGTGTAATGCCTCCAGCCTTGTTCTTTTTTTGTTTCAGGTTGCTTTGTCTATTGAGTCTTTTTTGGATTCATATATTAATTATATATGTGTATATTTTAGTTCTGTGAAGAATGTTATTGGTAGTTTGATAGAAATAGCATTTAATCAGAAAATTAGGCAACATGGCAAGTTTAATGCTTTTGATTCCTCCTACCTATGAGCATAGGACATTTATCTATTTTGTGTGTGTCTTTTCTGGTTTCTTTGAGCAGTGGTTTGTAGTTCTTCTTGTAGAGATCTTTTGTCTCTTAGGTATTTTTCTATGTATTTTATTATTTCTGTTGCAATTGTAAATAGGATTGCCTTCCAGATTTGGCTCTCAGCTTGGCTGTTGTTGGTGTATAGAAATGCTAGTGATTTTGTACATCAATTTTGTATCCTGAGACTTTTCTAAAGTTATTACCTGATGGAGATTTTGGGTCGAGGTTATGGGGATATTTAGATATAGAATCATGCCATTTCCAAACGGAGATTGTTTCACTTTCTCTCTTTCTATTTGGATGCCCCTTAGGTCTTTCTCTTGGTTGGTACATTTAAATAGGCATACTTTCTTGTCATTGTAGTTGAATTTTCTATCTATATATAAAAAAAGAGAAAACGAGGGAAAGGGGGGAAATAACATAAAGGAAGGAAGGACAAAAAAAGTATTTTTTAAAAGTATGACGAATTTGAATTTGAATTTAAAAGTATGAGGAATTAAAATAAACTGTGTTATTCCTGCCCAGATGCAGAGAAAAGCACCTGGGCAGGAATAACACAGTTTATTCTATCTATCTATCTATCTATCTATCTATCTATCTATCTATCTATCTATCTATCTATCTATCTATATATCATGTATGTCTAGCTATAGGTATCACCTATTTATCTATCTAGGTATCTCTATTTGTACAAGGCTCAAGCCATTTGGACATCCTGAGATGAAAAAGGGATACTGGAGACTGCAAATAATCCTCACACATTTCTTATTTTTATCCTGTTTTTCATTCTTTCACTCAGTTACCTAATACTCTTTTTTATTTCAGCAGAACCTAACCAAGCTCCATTAAACCTTGTATATAAAATCTAGGACCAAAGAATAATAAAAGA
>NW_026663102.1:0-2181 GCF_009828535.3 Hylobates moloch | reverse complement strand
GGCTGGCTGGGGGAGGCTGGGGGGGAGGTTATGTCAGGGGAGGCTGGGTGGGGAGGCTCAGGGGGAGGCTGAATGTGGGGGGAGCTGCCCCTGGAGAGGCAGAGGCAGGGGGGCCATGATGATGCAGCCACAGGCCCAGGAGGAGGAACAGTGAGAGCAGCTGGCACTGGAAGGGCAGCTTCCCCTAAAGCAGAGAGGAGATGTGCTGCCAGGGAACCCCCAACTTCTTACCTTATTCCTCTAGTTAGTGGGTCGCACCTGCTTAGGAATGGCAGGCACCTTCTTAGGGGCATCAGAGAGGCATTCCGTTGTTACTAACACCAGGGGTTCAGTCTAGGTCCCATTGCTTGCTGCACAGAAAACCAATCATGGAGACAATGAGTACTGCCACGGACAAAGGCTTTTTCGGGTGACAACAGCCAGAGAGACGGGAGCCAAACCTCAAATCCCTCCCTCCCTGCAGATGGAAGTTAAGGGTTTATATAGCTGGGAAGGACAACAAGAAGGGTGAGGAAGAGGAGGTGCTCATCAGGCAGCAGGTGGTCAAGTGAGGGGTCTCATCATAACCACATGCAGGAAAACAGGCACTAGGGATGGTGTCTGTTCTCATGCTGCTGATAAAGACATACCCCAGACTGAGTAATTTATACAGAAAAAGAGGTTTAACAGACTCAGTTCCACGTGGCTTGGGAGGCCTCACAATCACGTTGGAAGGCAAGGAGGAGCAAGTCACGTCTCACATGGATGTTGGCAGGCAAAGAGAGAGAGCTTGTGCAGGGAAACTCCTGCTTATAAAACCATCAGATCTTGTGAGACTTACTCAATCTCATGAGAACAGCATGGGAAAGACCTGCCCCCATGATTCAGTTACCTCCTACTGGGTCCCTCTCATAACACGTGGGAATTCAAGATGAGATTTGGGTGGGGACACAGCCAAACCATGTCAGATGGGTAAGGAAGAGGAATGGCCAATAAGCAGCAGCAGGTGCATCTCATTGTACAAATGTAAGTTTCTCAAGCTTCAGTTCTATGGGCATTCAGCTTGTTGGAAAATTGGGCAGGTTTCACTTTCAGCCCAAATACTAGGCCAGTAGAGAATGCTGACCGTTCACAGAAGAGTGGAGAGGAAGCGAGTCCAGCAAGCCAGCACGATGGAGGTGGCTTCCCTCTGCTTCCCCTCCTCTGCTCTCTCCCTTCTCTGTGTCCCAGGCTCCCTGGCCCATTGGAGGCTGAGGGTGGGAGGGAAGGAGAAGCCAGGACATTCTCTCTCTGCATCAGAAGGCCCCTCGGGCAGTGGCCTTGTCTCCTTCATGGCTCTAGCTCCCTAAGTGTTGCCTCTCCCTCTGTGGTCTCAGCTCCTCCAGGCCGGCCCATGGGGGTCCCAGCTTCTTTCCGGCGGACTGGCTCCTGGGCTCCTCTCACCTCTCCAGTCCTCAGCATCCCTGTTTGACCTCTCATCTCCTCCATCACTTCTGTGACCAATTCTCTGTATGTAGCTTCCCAGTTTCAACTATCTAGTGTGTTTTGTTTTCCTGATTGTACTCTGACTCATATGGGGCCTGGGAATAAACTCCCTAATGTAAGAAGGAAAATATAATACTCAAAAGGCAATGAGAATACACTTTTGTAAAAGATTTGTTGCATAAAAAAGAAGTCAATTTTAGACAGCATCTGCTATGGACTCTTACTAACATTTAAGAAAACATGTGCTCTATGAAATAGGATTGAAATAAGTCACCAAACTGAGATTTAAAAGTACATATTAAATGGGACAAGGAAGGAATACTACAAAATACAAGATGAAATAAAAGATTTCAATTGATATCTCAGAAAACTGTGTTAGTAATATGGGGCCTGGTGCGGTGGCTCACACCTGTAATCCCAGCAATTTGGGAGGCCAAGGCGGGCGGATCACGAGGTGAGGAGATCGAGACCATCCTGGCTAACACAGTGAAACCCCGTCTCTACTAAAAATATAAAAAATTAGTCGGGTGTGGTGGCGGGTGCCTGTAGTCCCAGCTACTCAGGAGGCTGAGGCAGGAGAATGGCGTGAACCTGGAAGTCGGAGGTTGCAGTGAGCCGAGATCGCACCACTGCACTCTAGCCTGGAAAACAGAGCAAGACTCCATCTCAAAAAAAAAAAAAAAAGAAATACAAAAATTAGCTGGGCATGGTGGTGTG
>NW_026663101.1:0-2182 GCF_009828535.3 Hylobates moloch | reverse complement strand
ACCTGAATTCCTCTGTATAGGTTCAAACACTGAAATGGTGTCATCACCAAGATAATATGAAACAACAAACCTTCTGTCGAAGTCAACACATTTGTCTGTGACTAGTTTTGCAAAAAAATGGAGTATATTCCTTTTGGAGCCATAGCTAAATGGAAGAGAAATGAGAGCTACAGCATTATACAGGTAATCTTCCACATATTATGTTTTTAAAAGTCTGCAAAAGATATAATATGGCTTTAATATAGTAAGCATAAACTGTCCAAAGTGAAAGAGTTCAACCGTCTAATTAAGGTTCTAAATCTAAATGCAGAGGAATTTTCTCAGTATATTAAGATATCTCTGATTCTTTACATATCCTGGGTAACACATTGGGAAAATGAACCCAAAACAAATGTCATAAACACACTGCTCAAACCAGCTGCACTAACAGTCTGTTCTCTAATGACAAGGCTAGTCACCAATCACAATAATCATGCTGGAAAGAAGAGTAAGCACCTAGCCCTACTGCCTGGGAAATCCTGGTCTCTGCCAGTATCTGGGGCTACCTCCCCCATTCACCACTCACTGTCTCATGCCCTTTACTTTTCTGTCTTCCAGCCCATATCCTCCCCTCTCAGACTCACTCCTCCATCTCCCCAGCATCCCCCCAACTTCCTTCAAGGGAAAAATTAACTTTTCCTTTTCAAATGCTCTAACAAATATGATAGACTCACCTTTTTTAAAAAAATAGTGCTTATCACTCGTATTGTAAGCCATTACAAGTCGGTTTTCCAAGGACAAAGACTGTCTTATTAACCATTATCTAATATAATACTTTTTACATTGTAAGTATTCAATAAATGTTTATGGAAAATTGTTATGAGATCTGTATTGATTGGAATTTGCACTCAGAATTCTATGCATAAATAGAATAGTCTAGTAGACTAAAGATAGGATCAAATTATAGAATTAAAAGTTACCAAAGTTGATTTCCTGGTCACTGAAGAAACTGATTTATGCTCTGTCAGCAGAAGCATGTCTGCGGATATTAGCTAGTGAAAGGTGGACTTTTTAAGAAACAGTAAACCCTTGGAGAGGTCTTTGATAACTAAAATCATTACCCAGGGAGGTACACAGGAGAATAAACCATGTCCTCTGTCACAATTCTAAGCAGAGAAGTCTTCCCTTGCAGGGTCTCCTATGCTGAAAGTCATTCTTTCCTTATGTTCACAGTGATTTAAAAAATAAACCAAGTATTTTTTATTTGCAGAGGCAAAAAGTACTTTTCTCTGCTCCTTTCTCAGATTGTACAAGGATCCGGGCTGAAAAAGGATGGCACCAAGTTTCCTAGGCTTGAGGCCCCATGTGAGATGGTGTGCAGCAGTTTGGAAGGCTCACCCCAGAACAGCCTGAGCAAAGCAGCCAGGTCTGCATGGCTGTTTTCTCTGTACCCAGTTTCCAGGCTTCAGACAGACCTCATATAGTGTGGGGGGAAGCTACGCCTTGTCAATCGTCTTCTCTGGTACATAATTGGATTTATACATAACAAATAGATTTGGTAGCCCCCTCACACAAAAAATCCATAACATTTCAGATACTTGAAATATCACTGAAACAACTGAGGAAGGTCTAACTTCAGGAAAAGGAATATTACTGTAAATTTAACTTCTTATAATTTATAAGTGTATATGTTAAGTGTGGGTTTTTCACACGTTCAATATGCCTTTTTTTCACCTAAATCTAGTGTTCTAGAGATCTCATCAATTGGAAATATAATCTACTCAATAAAATTTTTAGACTAGCAGTTGACAAAGTTTATTGTATATAAAAGTCACCTGGGGAGCTTGTTAAATATACAGAATCCAGATTCCAGTCCCCAGAGATATGGGGGGATTCAGTAGTTAGCTCACATCTCCAGAAACCTGAATTATTAATAAGCACCCCAGAAGATTCTGATAAGGTGGTCCCCTGGGCATACTTTGGGAAGCACTGCAAATGTTTTCAGATATTTCCCTAATAACTACTTCTCAAACTTCCTAGAATATTCTTTTTTATCACAATACTCCAGCTGACCACCTACTTATACCTCCTGCATCAATTGTAAGGTCACACCCAATTTAGCTCTATATAGACTTGTACTCTTGGATGGTTATCTTAAAATGTGTTTATTCCCATTGTCCCCAAACAAATTATAAGTTCCTAG
>NW_026663100.1:0-2182 GCF_009828535.3 Hylobates moloch | reverse complement strand
GGAATATTAGTCTTAAAAAGGAATGAAGTGTTGATATGCTACAATGTGAACGAACCGTATGTTAGGCTAAAGAAGTCAGATGAGTCCTGGCTAACATGGCGAAACCCCATCTCTACTAAAAATACAAAAAAATTAGCCGGCCATGGTGGCAGGCACCTGTAGTCCCAGCTACTTGGGAGGCTGAGGCAGGAGAATGGCGTGAACCCAGGAGGCAGAGCTTGCAGTGAGCCAAGATTACACCACTGTACTCCAGCCTGGGCGACAGAGCAAGACTCCGTCTCAAAAAAAAAAAAGAAGTGAGATGCAAAAAGCCATGTATTGTGAGAAATGTCCAGAATAGGCAAATCTGTAAAGGCAAAAAGTAGATTTGTCATTGCCAGGGATGGAGGAAAGTAGAGGTGACTGCCAATGTATAGGATTTGGGGGAAATGACGAAACATTCTAAAACTGATTATGATAATCTTGGTGCAACTCCGAATATACTAAAAACCACTTAACAGCATATACTAAGGGGTACATTATAGGGTATAAGATGTTTTTATCTCAATAAAAGTATTAATTTCTTTTGCACTTCGGGAGGCTGAGGTGGGTGGATCACCTGAGGTCAGGATTTGGAGACCAGCCTGATCAACAGGATGAAACGCCGTCCCTACTAAAAATACAAAATTAGCTGGGCGTGCTGGCACATGCCTGCACTCCCAGCTACTTGGGAGGCTGAGGCATGAGAATTGCTTGAACCTGGGAGGCAGAGGTTGTAGTGAGCCGAGATCTTGCCACTGTACTCCAGCCCAGGTGATAAGAGTGAAACTCCACTCAGTCTCAAAACAAAAAAAAAAAAAAAAAAGAAAGAAAACAAATCTATAGGTTCCTCATCAAGAGAAGGTGGTAGCTCAAGGTAGTAATTGTACATTCAACATCACATATCTACTAAGCATCTACTGGGAACACTTGGTAGCAAAAGCTGGAAGTACAGACATGAATAAGGGTGTACCCACCTGAGGCCGGGTGCGGTGGCTCACGCCTGTAATCCCAGCAGTTTGGGAGGCCGAGGCGACCGATCACGAGGTCAGGAGATCGAGACCATCCTGGCTAACACGGTGAAACCCCGCCTCTACTAAAAATACAAAAAATTAGCCAGGCGCGGTGGCGGGCGCCTGTAGTCCCAGCTACTCGGGAGGCTGAGGCAGGAGAATGGGGTGAACCCAGGAGGCAGAGCTTGCAGTGAGCCGAGATAGCGCCAATGCACTCTGTCCTGGGCAACAAGAGCGAGACTCCGTCTCAAAAAATAAATAAATAAATAAATAAATAAATAAATAATGACTGTACCCACCTGAAGGAGCTAGTTTCTAGTCTTTTCATTCCAGACAGAACGTTGGTAGGCAACTCTGCATAGCCATAGATTTTTGGAAGCCATTTCAAGATGAAATGTCGGCCGGGTATGATGGCTGATGCCTGTAATCCCAGCACTTTGGGAGGCTGAGGCAGGTGGATCACTTGTGGTCAGCAGTTCAAGACCAGCCTGACCAACATGGTGAAACCCCGTCTCTACTAAAAATACAAAAATTAACCGGGTGTGGTGGTGTACTTCTGTAATCCCAGCTACTTGGGAAGCTGAAGCAAGAGAATCGCTTGAACCCTGGAGGCGGAGGTTGCAGTGAGCTGAGACTGTGCCACTGCACTCCAGCCTGGGTGACAAAGCAAGACTCCATCTCGAGAAAAAAAAAAAGAAAGAAAATAAAAAACAACTACATAATATTGAAAAAACAGGCGATAGATTTTTAAGGAATAAGGTAGAATCCTATAGTAATTTCAAACAATAGCGAAGACATGTTTGTTGGAATGGAAACAACCTAAATGTCCAGCATTGACAGATCAATCTATCGTCGTGTACTGTTGAGTGAAATTGCTTATGGATGTTAAAATAAAGCTACATCCACATGGAAAATCTTCACAATGTCAAGCAAAAACATGCAAGTTGCTTGAGGGATATACACCACGCAGTGTCTTTTATGTAAAGACCTGCAAAACATACTATATGTTAATCATGGATAAAAATTTTTGAAATGGGAATTGTAATTATGAAATCATCATACTGATTTCTCTAGGGAGGGAAGGGTACTTATGAGAACTTAACTGTATCTATATTTTATTTCCTAAAAACAATAAAGATCCAAAGCAAATA
>NW_026663099.1:0-2183 GCF_009828535.3 Hylobates moloch | reverse complement strand
ACTGACTTTGTGCCAGTGCTATCCAGCCAGGGAGACAGATTGAGAACTTTTTGAAGGAAAGGAATAGAATAGAATAGTGTGGAATGGAATGGAAGGGAATGAAATGAGGTGGAATGGAATGGAGGGGAATGGAACGTAATGAAAGGGAATGGAACGAAACGGAATGGAATTGTGAAATAAAATGTGAGCGAACTTTGTGAAAGTGCAATACAACAAGGGTTACAGATTGAGAACTTGTTTAAAGATATGAATAGAATACTGTGGAATGGAATTGATTGGTATGCAATGGAGGGGAATGGAATTGAATGGAATGGAATTGAACGGATTGCAATGGAACTGAATTTAATGAAATGGAATGCAATGGAATGGAACGGAACGGAACGGAACGGAATGGATTGGAATGGAATGGAATGGAATAGAATGGAATGGAATGGAATGGAATGGAATGGAATCAACTGCAATGGAAAGAATGAAACGGAATGGAATGGAATGGAATGGCATGGAATGGAATGGAACGGAATGGAATGAAATGGAATGAATTGGAATGGAATGGAATGGTGAAATAAAATGTGAGCTGACACTGTGCCACTGAAATCCAAAAAAGGTGACAGATTGAGAACTTGTTGAATGAAAGGAATAGAATAGAATTGTGTGGAATGGAATGGAATGGAATGCAATAGAAGGGAATGGAATGGAATGGAATGGAACGAACAGCAATGGACAGAATGAAACGGAATGGAATGGAATGGAATGGCATGGAATGGAATGGGACGGAACAGAACGGAATGGAATGGAATGGAATGGAATGGATTGGAATGGAATGGAACGGTGAAATAAGATGTGAGCTGACACTGTGCCACAGAAATCCAACAAAGGTGACAGATTGAGAACTTGTTGAAAGAAAGGAATAGAATAGAATTGTGTGGAATGGAATGGAATGGAATGGAACGAAATGGAATGGAATGGAATCGAATGGAAAGGTGAAATAAAATGTGAGCTGACATTGTGCCACTGCAATACAGAGAGTGTGACAAATTGAGAAGCTGATGAAAGAAAGGAAGAGAATAGAAGAGTGTGGAATGGAGTGCAATGGAGTGGAATGGAATGGAATGCAAAGGAGTGGAATGGAATGGAATGGAATGGAATGGAATGGAATGGAATGGAATGGAACGGTGAAATAAAATGTGAGCTGACATTGAGCCACTGTAGTCCAACCAGGATGACAGATTGAGAACTTCTTGATAGAAAGGAATAGAATAGAATAGTGTGGAATGGAATGGAATGGAATGGAATGGAATGCAATAGAACAGAATGGAATGAAATGGAATGGAAAGGAATGGAATGGAATGGAATGGAATGGAATGGAATGGAATGGAATGGAATGGAATGTTGAAATAAAATCTGAGCTGACTTTGTGCCACGACAATCCAGCAAGGGTGACAGGTTGAGAACTTGTTGAAAGAAAGGAAGAGAATAGAATAGTGTGAAATAGAATGGAACAGAACGGAACAGAAAGGAACGGAGTGAAATGTATCAGAACGAAGTGCAATGGAATGGAATGGAATGGAATGGAATGAAACTGAACAGAATGGAAAGAATGGAATTGAATGGAATGGAGCAGAATGGAATGAAATGGAGTGGATTGGAATGGAACGGTGAAATAATATGTGAGCTGACATAGTGCCATTGCAATCCAGCCAGGGTGACAGCTGAAAACTTGTTGAAAGAACGGAATAGAATAGTGTGGAAAGGAATGGAATGGAATGCAATGAAATGGAATGGATTCGAATGGAATGGAATGGAATGCAATGGATGGGAATGGAGTGCAATGGAATGGAATGGAATGGAATGGAATGGAATAAAACAGTGAAATAAAATGTGAGCTTAAATTGTGCCACTGCAATCCAGCCAGGGTGACACGTTGAGAACTTGTTGAAAGAAAGGAATAGAATAGAATTCTATGGAATGGAGTGGAATGGAATGGATCGGAATAGAACAGAGCAGAACGGAACAGAACAGAAGGGAATGGAATGGAATGGAACGGAATGGAATGAAATCGAACGAAATGGAATTGAATGGAATGGACTGGAATGGAATAGAATGGAACGCAACAGTGAAATAAAATGTGAACTGACTTTGTCCCAGTGCTATCCAGCCAGGGTGACAGATTGAGAACTTTTTGA
>NW_026663098.1:0-2183 GCF_009828535.3 Hylobates moloch | reverse complement strand
CCATTATAATTATTTTCTTCTAGCTATTTAAAAATATACAATAAGTTGAGGTGGAGCCAAGATGGCCGAATAGGAACAGCTCCGGTCTCCAGCTCCCAGCCCCAGCGACACAGAAGACTGGTGATTTCTGCATTTCTGCTTGAGGTACCGGTTTCATCTCACTAGGGAGTGCCTAACAGTGGGTGCAGGACAGACGGTGAAGCGCACTGTGCGCGAGCCGAAGCAGGGCGAGGCATTGCCTCACTCGGGAAGCGCAAGGGGTCAGGGAGTTCCCTTTCCTAGTCAAAGAAAGGGGAAACAGACGGCACCTGGAATATTGGGTCAGTCCCATCCTAATACTGCGCTTCTCCAACGGGCCTGGAAAACGGCACACTAGGAGATTGTGTCCCGCACCTGGCTCAGAGGGTCCTGTGCCCACGGAGTCTCGCTGATTGCTAGCACAGCAGTCTGAGATCAAGCTGCAAGGCGGCAGCGAGGCTGGGGGAGGGGCGCCCGCCATTGCCCAGGCTTGCTTAGGTAAACAAAGCAGCCAGGAAGCTCGAACTGGGTGGAGCCCACCACAGCTCAAGGAGGCCTGCCTGCCTCTGTAGGCTCCACCTCTGGGGGCAGGGCACAGACAAACAAAAACTCAGCAAAGAACCTCCACAGACTTAAATGCCCCTGTCTGACTGACAGCTTTGAAGAGAGTAGTGGTTCTCCCAGCACGCAGCTGGAGAACTGAGAACAGACAGACTGCCTCCTAAAGTGGGTCCCTCACCCCTGAGCAGCCTAACTGGGAGGCACCCCCCCAGTAGGGTCAGACTGACACCTCATTCAACCGGGTACTCCTCTGAGACAAAACTTTCAGAGGAACTATCAGACAGCTGAATTTGTGGTCTCACGAAAATCCGCTGTTCTGCAGCCACCGCTGCTGACACCCAGCCAAACAGGGTCTGGAGTGGACCTCTAGTAAACTCCAACAGACCTGCAGCTGAGGGTCCTGTCTGGTAGAAGGAAAACTAACAAACAGAAAGGACTTCAACACCAAAAACCCATCTGTACATCACCATCACCAAAGGCAAAAAGTAGATAAAACCACAAAGATGGGGAAAAAACAGAGCAGAAAAACTGGAAACTCTAAAAAACAGAGCACCTCTCCTCCTCCAAAGGAACGCAGTTCCTCACCAGCAACGGAACAAAGCTGGATGGAGGATGACTTTGATGAGTTGAGAGAAGAAGGCTTCAGACGATCAAACTACTCTGAGCTACGAGAGGAAATTCAAAACAATAGCAAAGAAGTTAAAAACTTTGAAAAAAAACTAGAAGGATGGATAACTAGAATAACCAATGGAGAGAAGGGCTTAAAGGAGCTGATGGAGCTGAAAGCCAAGTTTCGAGAACTACGCGAAGATTGCAGAAGCCTCAGTAGCAGATGCGATCAACTGGAAGAAAGGGTATCACTGATGGAAGATGAAATGAATGAAATGAAGAGAGAAGGGAAGTTTAGAGAAAAAAGAATAAAAAGAAATGAACAAAGCCTCCAAGAAATTTGGGACTATGTGAAAAGACCAAACCTACGTCTGATTGGTGTACCTGAAAATGATGGGGAGAATGGAACCAAGTTGGAAAACACTCTGCAAGATATTATCCAGGAGAACTTCCCCAATCTAGCAAGGCAGGCCAGCATTCAGATTCAGGAAATACAGAGAACGCCACAAAGATACTCCTCGAGAAGGGCAACTCCAAGACACATAATTGTCAGATTCACCAAAGTTGAAATGAAGGAAAAAATGTTAAGGGCAGCCAGAGAGAAAGGTCGGGTTACCCACAAAGGGAAGCCCATCAGACTAACAGCTGATCTCTCAGCAGAAACTCTACAAGCCAGAAGAGAGTGGGGGCCGATATTCAACATTCTTAAAGAAAAGAATTTTCAACCCAGAATTTCCTATCCCGCCAAACTAAGCTTCATAAGTGAAGGAGAAATAAAATACTTTACAGACAAGCAAACGCTGAGTGATTTTGTCACCACCAGGCCTGCCCTAAAAGAGCTCCTGAAGGAAGCACTAAACATGGAAAGGAACAACCGGTTCCAGCCACTGCAAAAACATGCCAAATTGTAAAGGCCATCGAGGCTAGGAAGAAACTATAGCAACTAACGAGCAAAATAACCAACTAACATCATAATGACAGGATCAGACTCACAC
>NW_026663097.1:1120-2184 GCF_009828535.3 Hylobates moloch | reverse complement strand
CTATGAAAAGAAAGCTTAAACTCCTTGAGTTGAACGCACACATCACAAAGTAGTTTCTGAGAATGATTCTGTCTAGTTTTTATACGAAGATGTTTCCTTTTCTACATTTGGTCTCAAAGCGATTGAAATCTCCAACTGGAAACTGCACAAATAGGGTGTTTCAAATCTGCTCTGTCTAAAGGAAGGTTCAACTCTGTGAGTTGAATACACACACCACAAAGAAGTTACTGAGAATTCTTCTGTCTAGCATTATATGAAGAAATCCCGTTTCCAACGAAGGCCTCAAAGAGGTCCAAATATCCACTTGCAGACATTACAAACAGAGTGTTTCCAAACTGCTCCATCAAAAGAAAGGTTAAACTCTGTGAGCTGAACACACACATCAAAAAGAAGTTTCTGTGAATGATTCTGTCTAGATTTTATAAGAAGATGTTTCCTTTTCTACATTTGGCCTAAAAGCGCTTGAAATCTCCACCTGCAAATATCACAAAAAGAGGGTTTCACATCTGCTCTGTCTAAAGGACAGTTCAACTCTATGAGTTGAATACACACAGCACAAAGAAGTTACTGAGACTTCTCCTATCAAACATTATATGAAGAAATCCCGTTTCCAACGAAGGCCTCAAAGAGGTCCAAATATCTGCTTGCAGACTTTACAGACAGAGTGTTTCCAAACTGCTCTATGAAAAGAAAGGTTAAACTCCTTGAGTTGAACACACACATCACAAAGTGGTTTCTGAGAATGATTCTGTCTAGTTTTTATACGAAGATGTTTCCTTTTCTACCTTTGGTCTCAAAGCGATTGAAATCTCCACAAGGTTCAACTCTGTGAGTTGAATACACACACCACAAATAAGTTACTGAGAATTCTTCTGTGTAACATTATATGAGGAAATCCCGTTTCCAACGAAGGCCTCAAAGAGGTCCAAATATCCACTTGCAGACTTTACAAAGACAGTGTCTCCAAACTCCTCCATCAAAAGAAAGGTTATACTCTGTGAATTGAACGCACACATCACAAAGTAGTTTCTGAGAATGATTCTGTCTAGTTTTTATACGAAGAT
>NW_026663097.1:0-1110 GCF_009828535.3 Hylobates moloch | reverse complement strand
CTATGAAAAGAAAGCTTAAACTCCTTGAGTTGAACGCACACATCACAAAGTAGTTTCTGAGAATGATTCTGTCTAGTTTTTATACGAAGATGTTTCCTTTTCTACATTTGGTCTCAAAGCGATTGAAATCTCCAACTGGAAACTGCACAAATAGGGTGTTTCAAATCTGCTCTGTCTAAAGGAAGGTTCAACTCTGTGAGTTGAATACACACACCACAAATAAGTTACTGAGAATTCTTCTGTCTAACATTATATGAAGAAATCCCGTTTCCAACGAAGGCCTCAAAGAGGTCCAAATATCCACTTGCAGACATTACAAACAGAGTGTTTCCAAACTGCTCCATCAAAAGAAAGGTTAAACTCTGTGAGCTGAACACACACATCAAAAAGAAGTTTCTGTGAATGATTCTGTCTAGATTTTATAAGAAGATGTTTCCTTTTCTACCGTAGGCCTCAAAGCGCTTGAAATCTCCAGCTGCAAATTCCACAAAAAGGGTGTTTAACATCTGCTCTTCTAAAGGAAAGTTCAACTCTATGAGTTGAATACACACAGCACAAAGAAGTTACTGAGACTTCTCCTATCAAACATTATATGAAGAAATCCCGTTTCCAACGAAGGCCTCAAAGAGGTCCAAATATCTGCTTGCAGACTTTACAGACAGAGTGTTTCCAAACTGCTCCATCAAAAGAAAGGTTAAACTCCTTGAGTTGAACACACACATCACAAAGTAGTTTCTGTGAATGATTCTGTCTAGTTTTTATACGAAGATGTTTCCTTTTCTACCTTTGGTCTCAAAGCGATTGAAATCTCCACATGGAAACTCCACAAAAAGAGTGTTTCAAATCTGCTCTTTCTGAAGGAAGGTTCAACTCTGTGAGTTGAATACACACACCACAAATAAGTTACTGAGAATTCTTCTGTGTAACATTATATGAGGAAATCCCGTTTCCAACGAAGGCCTCAAAGAGGTCCAAATATCCACTTGCAGACTTTACAAAGACAGTGTCTCCAAACTCCTCCATCAAAAGAAAGGTTATACTCTGTGAATTGAACGCACACATCACAAAGTAGTTTCTGAGAATGATTCTGTCTAGTTTTTATACGAAGAT
>NW_026663096.1:0-2184 GCF_009828535.3 Hylobates moloch | reverse complement strand
TCCCCTTCCATTTCATTTCATTCTACCACATTCCACTCCACTCCACTTCACTTCACCTCACGCCATTCCATTCCATTTCGTCCCATTCCATTCCACTCCATTCTACTCCACTCCATTCCACTTCACTCTAATCTACTGCATTCCACTTCAACCAATTCCTTTCTACTCCACTCCTCTCCACTCCACTCCATTCCATCACTTTCCAATCCAGTCCTTTCCAATCCAATCCATTCCACTCCACTCCACGCCACTCCCCTAAAGTACATTCCATTCCATTCCATTGCACTCCATTCCACTCTACTCCACTCCACTCCAATCTTCTCCATCCTGTTCTATCCCATTTCATTCTACCCTATTCCACTCCACTCCTCTCCACTCCACCTCACACTATTCCATTCCCTTCCTCACATTCCATTCCTCTCCATTCCACTCCATTCCACTCCACTCCTCTCCACTGCACTCCTCTCCATTCCATTCCATTCCATTCCATTCCATTCCATTCCATTCCATTCCATTCCATTCCATGCCACTTCACTACACTGCACTCCACTACATTCCATCCCATCCCATCCAATTCCAGTCCATTCCACTCCACTCCACTCCAATACATCCCAATCTACTCCATTCCGTTCCATTCCTATCTTTCAACAGGATCTCATTCTGTCACCGAGGCTGCAGTGCAGTGGTAGTATCTCAGCTCACATTTCATTTCACCATTCCATTTCATTACACTCCACTCCACTCCAATCCACTGCACTCTATTCCATTTCTTTCCACTCCATTCCACTGCACTCCACTCCACTCTCCTACACTCTATTCCATTCTATCCTGTTCCATTCCACTCGTTTCCATTGCATACCACTCCACACCACTCCACTCCATTCCATTCCATTCTGTCCTATCCCATTCAATTCCACTCCATTCCATTCCACTCCATGCCATTCCATTAGACTGCTTTTCACTGCACTCCACTCCATTCTAATGCACTCCATTCTATTCCATTCCATTCCACACCACTTCATTCCTCTCCATACCTTTCCACTAAATCCCATTCCATTCCACCCTATTCCGGTCCACTTGACCCAACTCCACTCCACTTCAGTGCACTCCACTCCACTTTACGCCACTCCACTCCACTCTATGCCACTCCACTCCATTCCATTCTATTACATTCCATTCCTAACCATTCTATTCCATTCCTTTCTTTCGAAAAGTTCTCACTCTGTCACCCAGGCTGGATTGCAATGACAGAATCTCACCTCACATTTTATTTCACCATTCCATTCCATTCCATTCCTTTCCATTTCATTACACTGCACTCCGTTCCACTGTAGTCCTTTCCACTCCACTCCACTCCTCTCCATTCCCTTCCTTCCCATTTTATTCTACCACATTCCACTCCACTCCACTCCACTCCACCCTCGCCATTCCATTCCATTCCATTCCGTCCCACTCCATTCCACTCCATTTCACTCCACCCCGTTCATTTCTACTCCACTCCACTCACTCCACTCCATTCCATTCCATCCCATTCCATTCCATTCCATTCCATTCCATTCCATTCCATTCCATTCCATTCCATTCCATTCCATTCCATTCCATTCCATTCCATTCCATTCCATTACACTCCACGCCCCTCCACTCCGTTGCACTCCACTCCATTCTATTCCATTACATTCGACTCAAATCCTTTCCATTCCTTTCTTTGTACAGTAACTCACTCTGTTACCGAGGCTAAAGTGCACTGCCACAACCTCAGCTCACATTTCATGTCACCATTCCATCCCATTCCATTCCACTCTACTCAATTCCACTCCACTCCACTCCATGCTCTTCCACTCCATTCCATTCCATTCCATCCCATTCCATTCCACTCTATTCCATGCCACTCCACTCACCTCTCCTACACTCCACTCCATAATGATCTATTCCATCCCATTCCATTTCAACCCACTCCACTCCACTGCACTCCACTCCCCTTCACTCCTCTCCACTCCACTCCCCTTCACTCCTCTCCACTCCACTCAAATTCACTCCATTCCGTTCCATTCCATATCATTCCACTCAATTCCATTCCATTCCTTTCTTTCAACACGATCTCACTCTGTCACCCATGTTGGAGTGCAGTGGCACAATCTCAGCTCACATTTCATTTCACCGTTTTATTCCATTGCATTGCATTCC
>NW_026663095.1:0-2185 GCF_009828535.3 Hylobates moloch | reverse complement strand
AGTCTACTCATCTGTAAAACAAAGAAATGAAAACTTTCCCGGAATAGCAAAGATTAAATGAAACCTGTAAAACACTTGATACTTGGTAGGCTCTTAAGTGTCTCTCTAAAAAATAATAATTCACTAGGAAACTGCAAAGAATAACTGTAAATTACCATGTTTAAATCCAAATTGTATTGTAAGCATGTTTACGGAAATAAGCAAGGTAAACTATGTGCACAAGAGTGGTTTTCATAGTTTAAAACGTTTTTTAATGTATAAGGTGACTCATATGGGATCTAATAAGGCAACTCACTTCACTTGGTCAGGAACAATTTTCTGGGTGTCTCTGACCAAGAAAAGAGATGAAGAGAAAGAAGCAGGTTTACAAAGGACAAGGAAAGAAGACACAGGATTAGAATGGGTTAAGGAAGCAAAGAATAAGCCTTCCCAAAGTGAACAATGAAGCAAGTGGAAACTGGAAGGTTGAACCATAAATTAGGATCCACCAAAAATCCTCATGCTTAAAACGAAGCTAATCCCCAGTGTGGATTCGTTATGCACCCAATGTGCTCTCTTTTGTGCTAAGCACATAATGAAGATGAGGCAGGGTGATCTGGACACAGACCCGGACACTCTGACCGCTGGCACAGAAGGGGCTACAGGAGTGCTGGGGTGAAACAGGAATTAAAAGAAATTAAAGAATGTGAAACTACCATCAGAGTGAACAGGCAACCTACAGAATGGGAGAAAACTTTTGCAATCTACCCCTCTGACAAAGGGCTAATATCCAGAATCTACAAAGAACTTAAAACAAACGTACGAGAAAAAATCAAACACCTCCAACAATAAGTGGGTGAAGGATATGAACAGAAACTTCTCAAAAGAAGACATTTATGCAGCCAACAGACACATGAAAAAACACTCATCATCACTGGCCATCAGAGAAATGCAAATCAAAACCACAATGAGATACCATCTCACACCAGTTAGAATGGCAACCATTAAAAAGTCAGGAAACAACAGGTGCTGGAGAGGATATGGAGAAATAGGAACACTTACACTGTTTGTGGGGCTGTAAACTAGTTCAACCATTGTGGAAGACAGTGTGGCGATTCCTCAAGGATCTAGAACTAGAAATACCATTTGACCCAGCCATCCCATTACTGGGTATATACCCAAAGGATTATAAATCATGCTGCTAAAAAGACACATGCACACATGTTTATTGCGGCACTATTCACAAAGGCAAAGACTTGGAACCAACCCAAATGTCCATCAATGATACACTGGATTAAGAAAATGTGGCACATATACACCATGGAATACTATGCAGCCATAAAAAGGATGACTTCATGTCCTTTGTTGGGACATGGATTAAGCTGGAAACCATCATTCTGAGCAAACTATCACAAGGACAGAAAACCAAACACCACACATTCTCACTCATAGGTGGGAACTGAACAATGAAAACACTTGGACACAGGATGGGGAACATCACACACCAGGGCCTGTTGTGGGGTGGGGGGAGGGGGAAGGTATACCTAATGTAAATGATGAGTTAATGGGTGCAGCACACCAACATGGCACATGTATACATATGCAACAAACCTGCACATTATGCACATGTACCCTAGAACTTAAAGTATAATAATAATAAAAAACAATGTGTAAGCAAAAACTCATTTGTATGTTAAAAAAAAAACCAAAAAACCCAATTCACCCTAAGAAAGAAAAAGAGGTGGAGTCCTTTAAAAATTAACTGTCTGTTTTTCTGAGGCTAGTGAACCCTATCTCTCCTCCTCTCCCAGGCATTGCGAAGACCCTGTGTCTCTAGCTGTGCAGCTGCAAGGTCACTAGACAGACAAACTCAAGTTGTAAAACATGTTTTTCCTTGAAAAGTAAGAAATAACGTAATGCATGTCTCAACTGAATAACTGTCTTTGTTTCTTGCTTCTGTAATATGCTTCCCCCTGCACAGATCTCCCCCCACCCCACAAAATGCTTAAAAGGTAACCTGACTCTTTGTTCAGGGCTCAGTCCTTTAGATGTTAATTTGACTGGGCCGGTGCTCCTAAATAATAATATATATCCTCCTCAACCCCTCAGTCTCTCTGATTCCTAAATTATCCCATTGCAGGGGAAGACAGGCAGCAGGGTAGTGGAGTCATACCAAGCAACAAGAAAGACAGGGTAGTGGCCAGGC
>NW_026663094.1:0-2185 GCF_009828535.3 Hylobates moloch | reverse complement strand
CAATTTTGTTTAACTTTAGGAAGAACAGATGTTTGGTTTCAATGATTGTCTTGTTATTTTGACAAGGCTGCCTTATTATTACATTCTTTTTCTGTTCTCCATTTCATTTATTCCCTCTTTAGTCTTTATTATTTCTTTACTTTTGTTTCTTTAGTTTGCTCTTGTTTTTCAAGTGTCTTAAGTTGGAAAATTTGGTTATTGATTTGATATCTTTGTTCTTTTTTAATATAGGAATTTGAAGCTACAAATTTCCTTCCAAACACTGTTGTAGCAGCATCTCATAAGATTTAGTATGTTGTGACTGTTTTCATTCATTTCTATTCTTTCGTTTTTCTCTTATTTTTTACAAGATTATCTCTTTGTTATTTTCTTTCATTAGACTATCATATGTTTAGGCATGTATCTCTAAGTTTAACTTGTTGGATGTGCAAATTCATGTTTTTCACCAAATTTGCCAATTTCTTGGCCATTATTCCTTCAAATATTCTTTCTTTCCTGTCTCTCTTCTTCTGAGGTTCTCATTCTGTATATGCTCTTATGCTTAATGATATCCCACAGGTATCTGAAGTTCTGTTCATTTTTCTCAATTATTATTCTTTATTTCCCTCGAATGATCTCAATTCACTTGTCTTTAAATTTGCTGATCATTTATTTTCCCAGTACAAATATGATGCCGAACCCCCAGTAGTAAGTTTTTCATTTCAGTTATTATACTGCAACTTCCAACTGCAAGTTTCAGTTGATTCCTTTAAAAAAAATCTATCTCTTTATTGATATTGTCTATTTTGTGAGACACTGTTCTCATTCATTTCTTAAGTTCTTTAGACATGGTCTCATTTATTAATTTAAATATATTTAAATAGGTAATTGAAACTCTTTGTCTAGGAAATCTAATATAAGGGCTTCCTCAGGGACAGGTTCTATTAACTGCTTTTTTTCCCTTGTTCAAGGGTCATATTTTACTATTTCTTTGCGTGTCTCATAATTTTTTAAAAGTTAACATTCTAAATAGTGTGGCAACTTTGGAAATCAGAACTCCTCTCTTTCCCCAGAGCTTGTTGTTCTTGTGGTTGCTGGTTGTTACATTGGCTTCATGGACTCATTCTATAGTCTGTATTCTTTGTCATATGAAACCACTAAAGTCTCTGGTCAGTAAGCTTACCGGTCAACAAGTGATTGGACAGAGATTTCTTTAAATGGTTTGAACAAACATCTCCAAGCCTTTGCTGAAGGGCTCTCTGTGTATTGTGGGGTGTGCCTTCAACATTCAGCCAGACAGTTTACAACTGTGCCTTAGCCTTCACTCCTCCTTGCAAAGAGCTGAAGGTCAGCCAGAAGTGGGAGATTAGAGATGTCTCAAGTCTTTCTTCTAGACAGGTACAAACGCTGGGTATGTACAAAGCCCCTCTCATGTGCATGACTCCTAGATTTCCAGGAATATCTCACAGCTCTTCAAAGCTCTCCAAGGATAATTCATTCTCCATTTTGTCCTGTTTGGTTTATTGTTCAGCTTCTTATTTGCTACTTTATTCTTTTTGTTGTCTGTGGAAACTGTAGTACTAAACAACTGCCACTGATTGGTTTTAGAAAATGCCCTAGGGGCAGGTGTGGTGGCTCACACCTGTAATCCTAGTACTCTGGGAGGCTCAGGCAGGTGGACTGCTTGAGACCAGGATTTAGAGACCAGCCTGGCCAACGTGGAGAAACTTGTCTCTACTAGAAATACAAAAATTAGCTGGGCATGGTGGCAGGTGCATGTAATTCCAGCTACTCAGGAGGCTGAGGCAGGAATACTGCTTGAACTCGGGAGGCAGAGGCTTCAGTGAGCCAAGATGCCACTACTGCACTACAGCCTGGATGAGAGAAAGAGAGAGAGAGAGAGAAAAGGAAGGAAGGAAAAAGAAAAAAAGAAAAAGAAGGAAAAAAGAAGAAAGAAAAGAAGAAAAAGAAAAAAGAAAAGAAAGAAAGAAAGAAAGAAAGAAAGAAAGAAAGAAAGAAAGGAGGGAGGCGAAGGGGAAGGGAAGGAAGGAAAGGAGGAAGGAGGTAAGGGAAGGGAAGGGAGAAAAGAGAAGGGAAGGGAAGGGAAGGGGAAAAGAAAGAAGAAAGGAAGAAGGAAGGAAGGAAAAGAAAAGAAATTTAAAAAAAAAAAAACAATCACAAGTGGGTTGCAGTGACTCATGCCTTT
>NW_026663093.1:1493-2186 GCF_009828535.3 Hylobates moloch | reverse complement strand
CTAATGCTGTCCCTCCCCACTCCCCCAACCCCACAACAGTCCCCGGACTCTGATGTTCCCCTTCCTGTGTCCTTGTGTTCTCATTGTTCAATTCCCACCTATGAGTGAGAACATGCGGTGTTTGGTTTTTTGTCCTTGCGATAGTTTACTGAGAATGATGGTTTCCAGTTTCATCCATGTCCCTACAAAGGACATGAACTCATCATTTCTTATGGCTGCATACTATTCCATAGTATATGTGCCACATTCTCTTAATCCAGTCAATCGTTGTTGGACATTTGGGTTGGTTCCAAGTCTTTGCTATTGTGAATAGTGCCGCAATAAACATACGTGTGCATGTGTCTTTATAGCAGCATGATTTATAGTCCTTTGGGTATATACCCAGTAATGGGATGGCTGGGTCAAATGGTATTTCTAGTTCTAGATCCCTGAGGAATGGCCACACTGACTTCCACAATGGTTGAACTAGTTTACAGTCCCACCAACAGTGTAAAAGTGTTCCTATTTCTCCACATCCTCTCCAGCACCTGTTGTTTCCTGACTTTTTAATGATGGCCATTCTAACTGGTGTGAGATGGTATCTCATTGTGGTTTTGATTTGCATTTCTCTGATGGCCAGTGATGATGAGCATTTTTTCATGTGTTTTTTGGCTGCATAAATGTCTTCTTTTGAGAAGTGTCTGTTCATGTCCT
>NW_026663093.1:742-1393 GCF_009828535.3 Hylobates moloch | reverse complement strand
TGAGTTCATTGTAGATTCTGGATATCAGCCCTTTGTCAGATGAGAAGGTTGCGAAAATTTTCTCCCATTTTGTAGGTTGCCTGTTCACTCTGATGGTAGTTTCTTTTGCTGTGCAGAAGCTCTTTAGTTTAATTAGATCCCATTTGTCAATTTTAGCTTTTGTTGCCATTGCTTTTGGTGTTTTAGACATGAAGTCCTTGCCCATGCCTATGTCCTGAATGGTATTGCCTAGGTTTTCTTCTAGGGTTTTTATGGTTTTAGGTCTAACATGTGAGTATTTAATCCGTCTTGAATTAATTTTTGTATAAGGTGTAAGGAAGGGATCCAGTTTCAGCTTTCTACATATGGCTAGCCAGTTTTCCCAGCACCATTTCTTAAATAGGGAATCTTTTTTCCATTGCTTGTTTTTGTCAGGTTTGTCAAAGATCAGATAGTTGTAGATATGCGGCATTATTTCTGAGGACTCTGTTATGTTCCATTGATCTATGTCTCTGTTGTGGTACCAGTACCATGCTGTTTTGGTTACTGTAGCCTTGTAGTATAGTTTGAAGTCAGGTAGGGTGATGCCTCCAGCTTTGTTCTTTTGGCTTAGGATTGACTTGGCGATGCGGGCTTTTTTTTGGTTCCATATGAACTTTAAAGTAGTTTTTC
>NW_026663093.1:0-732 GCF_009828535.3 Hylobates moloch | reverse complement strand
TTTGAGTTCATTGTAGATTCTGGATATCAGCCCTTTGTCAGATGAGAAGGTTGCGAAAATTTTCTCCCATTTTGTAGGTTGCCTGTTCACTCTGATGGTAGTTTCTTTTGCTGTGCAGAAGCTCTTTAGTTTAATTAGATCCCATTTGTCAATTTTAGCTTTTGTTGCCATTGCTTTTGGTGTTTTAGACATGAAGTCCTTGCCCATGCCTATGTCCTGAATGGTATTGCCTAGGTTTTCTTCTAGGGTTTTTATGGTTTTAGGTCTAACATGTGAGTATTTAATCCGTCTTGAATTAATTTTTGTATAAGGTGTAAGGAAGGGATCCAGTTTCAGCTTTCTACATATGGCTAGCCAGTTTTCCCAGCACCATTTCTTAAATAGGGAATCTTTTTTCCATTGCTTGTTTTTGTCAGGTTTGTCAAAGATCAGATAGTTGTAGATATGCGGCATTATTTCTGAGGACTCTGTTATGTTCCATTGATCTATGTCTCTGTTGTGGTACCAGTACCATGCTGTTTTGGTTACTGTAGCCTTGTAGTATAGTTTGAAGTCAGGTAGGGTGATGCCTCCAGCTTTGTTCTTTTGGCTTAGGATTGACTTGGCGATGCGGGCTTTTTTTTGGTTCCATATGAACTTTAAAGTAGTTTTTCCCAATTCTGTGAAGAAAGTCATTGGTAGCTTGATGGGGATGGCATTGAATCTATAAATTACCTTGGGCAGTATGGCCAT
>NW_026663092.1:0-2186 GCF_009828535.3 Hylobates moloch | reverse complement strand
TCCCTTCTTTCAACAAGTTCTCAATCTGTCACCCTGGCTGGATTGCAGTGGCACAAGATCAGCTCACATTTTATTTCACCGTTGCATTCGATTCCATTCTATTCCATTCCATTCCAGTAAGTTCCATTCCGTTCCATTCATTTCCATTCTACTCCATTAAATTCCATTCCACTTCTTTCCATTCCATTCCATTCCATTCCATTCCGTTCCATTCCATTCCATTCCATTCCTTTCTATTCCATTCAATTACACTCCATTCCTCACTATTCTATTCTATTACTTTCTTCCAAAATGTTCTCAATGTGACACCCTGGCTGGATTGCAGTGGCTCAAAGTCAGCTCACATTTTATTTCACCCTTCCATTCCATTCCATTTGATTCCATTCCATTCCATTTGATTCCATTCCATTCCATTCCATTCCATTCCATTCCATTCCATTCCATTGCATTCCATTGCCTTCCATTCCGTTCCTTTCCGTTCCGTTCCATTCCATTCCATTCCACATTATTCTATTCTATTCCTTGGTTTCAAAATGTTCTCAATCAGTCACCCTGGTTAGATTGAGATGTCACAATGTCAGCTCATATTTTATTTCACCGTTGCATTCCATTCCGTTAAATTCCATTCCATTCCATTTCATTTCATTCCATTCCTTTCCATTCCGTTCCATTGCAATCCATTCCGTTAAATTCCATTCCATTCCATTCTATTTCATTCCATTCCTTTCCATTCCGTTCCATTGCACTCCATTCAATTTCATTTCATTCCATTCCTTTCCATTCCGTTCCATTGCACTCCTTTCCATTCCATTCCATTCCATCCAATGCCATTTCTTTCAATTCCATTCCATTCCGTTCCATTGCACTCTGTTCCCTTCCATTCCATTCTATTCCACTCCATTCCTTACATTCCACACTATTCTATTCTAGTCTTTTCTTTCAACACTTTCTCAATCTGTCATCCTGGCTGGATTGCAGTGGCACAGTAGCAGCTCACATTTTATTTCACAGTTCCATTCCATTCCATTCCATTCCATCCCATTCCATTCCATTTCATTCCATTCCGTTCCATTCCACTCTATTGCACTCATTTGCATTCCATTCTATTCCATTGCATTCCATTCTATTCCATTCCATTCCATTCCATTCCATTCCATTCCATTCCACTCTTTCCATTCCATTCCATTCCGTTCCATTGCACTCTATTCCTTTCCATTCCATTCTATTGCACTCCATTCCTTCCATTCCACACTATTCTATTCTATTCTTTTCTTTCAACAAGTTCTCAATCTGTCACCCTGGCTGCATTGCAGTGGCACAATATCAGCTCACATTTTATTTCACAGTTCCATTCCATTCCATTCCATCCCATTCGATTCCATTTCATTCCATTACGTTCCATTCCACTCCATTGCACTTCTTTGGATTCCATTCCATTCCATTCCATTCCATTCCTTTTTTTTCCTTTCCACTCCATTCCATTCCTTTCCATTACGCTCTATTCTATTCTTTTCCTTTCGTTCAAGCAGTTCGCAATCTGTCACCCAGACTGTATTGTAGTTGTGCAATCTCACCCATCGTTATATTTCACCATTCCATTCCATTCCATTCCATTCCATTCCAATCCATTCCATTCATTTCCATTCCATTCCATTCCTTTCCATTCCTTTCCGTTCCGCACTATTCTATTCTATTCCTTTCATTCAACAAGTTCTCAGTCTGTCACCCTGGCTGTATTGCAGTCGTGCAATCTCACCCAACATTATATTTCACCATTCCATTCCATCCCATTTCCTTCCATTCCGGTCCATTGCATTCCATTTCATTCCATTCCATTCCATTCTGTTCCATTGCACTCCATTCCATTCCATGCCATTCCATTCAATTCCATTCCATTCCATGCCATGCCATGCCATTCCATTCCATTCCATTCCATGCCATTCCATTCCATTGCATTCCATTCCATTCCCTTTTCTTCCATTCCACACTATTCTCTTATGTGTCTCTCTTTCACCAAGATCTCAATCTGTCACTCTGGATGCATTTCAGTGGCACAACTTCAGCTCACATTTTATTTCTCCATTCCATTCCATTCCACTCCATTGCACCACATTCCGTTTTGTTCCTTTCCATTCCATCCCATCCCATCCCATCCCATCCCATCCCATCCCATCCCATCCCATCGC
>NW_026663091.1:0-2186 GCF_009828535.3 Hylobates moloch | reverse complement strand
CTTCTTCTATTATGACTGCCGTTAAGGTAATAATGATCTGCACGTGTCTGCATCCTCTGCCCGGAAGAATCATCTACCTCATAGCTCCTGCTTGGTCAGCTTCTCCATTTCCCTTACATCTGCCCCAATTTCTCCTTGTGTTGATGCTGCAACTCTCTCTCCTTACCCAGGACTCCTCCATGACTTGTTCCTCCTGCCTGTTTCCTTAACGTGTGTCCTCTTTAAATATACTACGGTCTATTCATTTCTTAGCATAATTGCTAGCATTCATCATCTGTCTCCAATGTCTGGAACAGCTATTTGAGGGGCGCAGGGATCTTGGTATCTTTTGTTTACTGGGGTTTCTGAGGCACCTAGAACACTGTTCAATAAAGCAGTATTTATCATCAATAATCATTGAATGGACAAACTGTAAAATTTTCCAAGAATGCACTTGTAAGTAGGACATAAAGAGTATTTCAATCCACTCTGCCAATGTTAGATTCAGTGAATTGGAGACATAAACATGTTGAATGGAATATTAGCCTGCCTCTAGATATTTCTCATTTTGTTTCATCTGCAATACATTGTGTGTTAAAATGTGCTAATTTTTGTATACTTTTCACCTAGTGGTTTATGTTATTTCAATTGCTTGTTTAATAATAATGCATGTGGGATTTCCATTTGTATTGCTATATTAAATTTCAGTCCATTTATTATCATAAATAGATCAGTGGCCTCTGGTCTAAATAAATTGTGTCATGATTCCCTGTGTACAAGAAGCATTGATCTAGTTTTCGGATATTTAGAGTGCTGTCCCACATCATGGATTTGGGGATAACTGACTCTTGTTTTCTAATAAAATGGATATTTTGGTGTAAGCAGAAAAAACATATCTGAAGAGCAAAATTGATTACAATGCACATAATACATTGACATGTAGCATAGCGTAACATAATTTTATATACAATAAACCTTATTACTATCTTATTAGATTTGTTTTCAAATGTTTTAGCAATCCCCCAAATAAAATTTATACCTAGACTTTAAAAAAAAAATAAACTCTTCTATAACACTGTTTTCCAAGGAGGACTTATTTAGTAAGTCAAGAACTATATAAAAAGTGTCTAAGAAAACTCAGCAGTATTAAATAATTTAAGAACTGTAAAATCATTACTGCACCTCAGATACTTCTAGATAAATGTGTTGTGGGTTTTTACTCTTTATTTTATTTATTTTATTTTTAGTGTTTCCATCCTTTGTGTGTCATCACAGATATTTACTCTCTAAGTTGAAATATATATGGTAGTGTACCACTTTTGTTTATCTAATAATTATATTCATACACACAATGCACCAACATTCCATATCATATTTAGAATAGTAAAAATTAAACTGTAGCATTTTAAATAATACTGCTTGGTGGTTCCTCGAGTGAAGACACCATGGTTTATTTAACAGCTTCTTTCTTAAAACCCATGTATGCCTAGTGTTCCATTATTAGAACACTAAGCATGAGGGAGTTGTGTATATCTCACTGCTCAAGGTCATCGCCAAGGTCTGATTGCAAAAATTCAAAAAATCACAACTTCAGGCAGAAACGAGTTAATAGACTTTGACCTTGCTCTCAGGTTACTTTGCCTCAGGCTCATGATTGATTTTATAACAATATATTATACTGTAATCCCGAGTAGCTGGGATTACAGGCGTGGGCCACCATGCCCAGCTAATTTTGTATTTTTAGTAGAGAAAGGGTTTCACCATGTTGGCCAGGCTGGTCTTGAACTCCTGACCTCGAGTGATCTGCCCGCTTCAGCCTCCCAAAATGCTGAATTACAGGCATAATCCACCACGCCTGGCCTGTTAGTTGCAATTTTATAAGGTTGTTAAAAGGATTTAAATAAATAATTCTTGTAAGGGCTAAGTGGATTACATAGCAGATTTTAAAGGTTCAAAATAATCAACTATAATATTATTGTTATATTGCTAATCTTTAAACCGTGTATGTATACCTCAATTTCTTGATTATGTAGACCATACTTTTTAACTTGTTGCTATAAAGATGTAGCCATTAACACATTCACTATTTTCATAGCTCCCTTTAATCCCCTCCCTCTGTTAGTATTTATATATTGTTGGGAAAGATATCATTTATACTCTCTGTATATCTATAATTATTTTAATTCTCTTCATAATTGAGTGAAAAC
>NW_026663090.1:0-2186 GCF_009828535.3 Hylobates moloch | reverse complement strand
TAAAATGAATAGCTAGATGAAAATTTCCCTTTTCTGTGAACATAAAACATAGTTCATGTTTATGATATTAAAATGTAATTCCATAAATGAAAATAGGAACTTGAGTATGGCCAAAAAGCCACTAAAATTAATAATTTATTTTTTTTAATTTCAAAGCGACATGGCTTTCTATTTCAATTTATTCTTACTCTTTTACATGGAATTACTGTTCTGGTTGAAAGGAAATGATCCACCCAACCATAAAAGACTAAGTGAAATCTCACGTCGGTGAAATTTTCTGAGGAGATTTACAACTTGCATTTGGAAACAACAGAAAGTAATGCAGGCTATTGAATAATGAAAATATGAGCATAAAAATGGAGTATTTTCGTATGTATGGCAAAGCTTTGAAAATATCTTCATACAGAGTGTGCTAATAAATGTCAATTTTCATACTGTACTTGGCATCTTGTTCATTTGCATTAATCTACTTTCGATATGTCCTAATGCAGAATTCCTCCCTTGATCTCCTACCTACATTTGTGTGTAGTGTGTGTGTATGTGTGTGAGAAAGTGGGAGAGAGAAAGACTAATGTGGGCCAAGAAGTGAAAGCTAATTAAGAAGAGTTTCTTACTAATGTTTTTGGGAATCTTTAGCCTTTATTTAAATAAATATTACACACAAAGACACATATATGAGATTTCTAATGTAAAAAAAAATACAAATCAATCTTTTCTCATAGAATATCAAGGTGACTCGCACTTTATGGAGTGTTTCCTTCTCCTGAAATTGATCATATTGTTTTTAACCATATCTCCACCACGTAATGTTATTTCATACTTTCAGGAAATAAGACACTTAATAAAATCAAGCATTTTATTTCTTGAGTTTCTACTATGTGCTTGGTTCTGTGGAATGATGACCAATAAATACGAGTGTAGAATGTAGCCCCACCCAGTTTTAGCAGGGTTCTTTGGGGGCAAAGGAAAAGACTCATCTACATTAGCCCAAGGAAAGGGGGATACCTGGGCTAAAACAAAAAGCAGGGAACCATTAGGCCTGTACCACTTCTGGGTCCTTACCCTATTTGCTCATGAGCCCCAATTTTTCCCTTATGGCATCTCAGCTTCTCCCTGTGAGACTCACTGGGAAAAAAAATATGGAAAATAAATAGAAGAAAGTAAAAGTACCTACAATCTCACCATGGGAGAAAACCATTATTAATAATTTGACTATTCATTTACAGGTTTTTCCAAGGAGCTTGTATTTTAACAGCCAGAAAAATAGTTAAAGTTGTTTTCATTTTATAAAATAAATACAGGGAAGAAATCAGCAATTATATTGTTTTGATTACCCAAATAATTAATACTTGTTGCAGACAGTTTAGGAATTGTCATCTCCACTAGGCACTGATGAGAGAGACCTCCAGAAGTAATGAGGCTGAACTGTCCAAGAACGATTTTTCAGTCTTCATCTACTTGAAATTCTATTCCAGAAAAAAAGAAAACAGCTTCATTCGCTGTTAACATTGGAACCTGTGACCTAGCAATGGTCCCTTATTACACTGCTTCTCTGCCATGCATATTTCACTTGCTTTGTGCTTCTTTTAATGATGTTTACTTGAACTTAAAGAGAAACACATTATCAACATCATAATTTTTAGTTGAGTGTTAGCATAATTAGACAATTCAGGTGACACTAGCCTGCAGTCTAAGTCATGTTTACAATTTAAAAACTGATAAATAATTAGAAAATCAACCAAATGATACTTCATATTGTCATGTATGTCTGCCTTTTTCAACAGGGTCCTCTGCTCATGTCCATCCTTTCTTGTGACTGAGGACAGTGAGGGCAAAGCTGCCCAAATGCATCACTAATGACCAGATGCAAACGTGCTTGTTGAATGATTCATCTTCAAGAAAAGTTACATGCTTGACCTCTCTCTTCCAATTACATGTGGCTTCATTTTATTCTGTTTTTACTGCTAAATGGAACTAAAATTGGAAAAACTGTGACACTATTAACTGTCTCTTTAAGTATTTACTTGTTATCTGTTTACTGTCTTTCCTTCACTAAAACCTAAGATCAATGGGGGTAAAAGCCTTATTTTTTAAGTCACAATTTAATCTCCAATGCCTAGCAGAGTCCTGGAATATAGTAAATTCTCAACAAATGTATTCAAATGAATGATTTATTCTGGTCTTTG
>NW_026663089.1:0-2186 GCF_009828535.3 Hylobates moloch | reverse complement strand
TGATCTTTTCAAAAAACCAGCTCCTGGATTCATTAATTTTTTGAAGGGTTTTTTGTGTCTCTATTTCCTTCAGTTCTGCTCTGATTTTAGTTATTTCTAGCCTTCTGCTAGCTTTTGAATGTGTTTGCTCTTGCTTTTCTAGTTCTTTTTATTGTGATGTTAGGGTGTCAATTTTGGATCTTTCCTGCTTCTCTTGTGGGCATTTAGCACTATAAATTTCCCTCTACACACTGCTTTGAATGTGTCCCAGAGATTCTGGTATGTTGTGTCTTTGTTCTCGTTGGTTTCAAAGAACATCTTTATTTCTGCCTTCATTTCATTATGTACCCAGTAGTCAGTCAGGAGCAGGTTGTTCAGTTTCCATGTAGTTGAGCAGTTTTGAGTGAGTTTCTTAATCCTGAGTTCTAGTTTGATTGCACTGTGGTCTGAGAGACAGTTTGTTATAATTTCTCTTCTTTTACATTTGCTGAGGAGAGCTTTACTTCCAACTATGTGGTCAATTTTGGAATAGGTGTGGTTTGGTGCTGAAAAAAATGTATATTCTGTGGATTTGGGGTGGAGAGTTCTGTAGATGTCTATTAGGTCCACTTTTTGCAGAACTGAGTTCAATTCCTGGATATCCTTGTTAACTTTCTGTCTCGTTGATCTGTCTAATGTTGACAGTGGGGTGTTAAAATCTCCCATTATTACTGTGTGGGAGTTTAAGTCCCTTTGTAGGTCACTGAGGACTTGCTTTATGAATCTGGGTGCTCCTGTGTTGGGTGCATATATATTTAGGATAGTTAGCTCTTCTTGTTGAATTGATCCCTTTACCATTATGTAATGGCCTTCTTTGTCTCTTTTGATCTTTCTTGGTTTAAAGTCTATTTTATCAGAGACTAGGATTGCAACCCCTGCCTTTCTTTGTTTTCCATTTGTTTGATAGATCTTTCTCCATCCCTGTATTTTGAGTCTATGTGTGTCTCTGCACGTGAGATGGGTTTCCTGAATACAGCACACTGATGGGTCTTGACTCCTTATCCAATTTTCCAGTCTGTGTCTTTAAATTGGAACATTTAGCCCATTTACATTTAAAGTTAATATTGTTATGTGTGAATTTGATCCTGTCATTATGATGTTAGTTGATTATTTTGCTCATTAATTGATGCAGTTTCTTCCTAGCCTCGATGGTCTTTATAATTTGGCATGTTTTTGCAGTGGCTGGTACTGGTTGTTCTTTTCCATGTTTAGTGCTTCCTTCAGGAGCTCTTTTAGGGCGGTCCTGGTGGTGACAAAATCACTCAGCATTTTCTTGTCTGTAAAGGAGTTTATTTCTCCTTCACTTATGAAGCTTAGTTTGGCTGGATTTGAAATTCTGGGTTGAAAATTCTTTTCTTTAAGAATGCTGAATATTGGCCCCCACTCACTTCTGGCTTGTAGAGTTTCTGCCAAGAGATCAGCTGTTAGTCTGATGGGCTTCCCTTTGTGGGTAACCCGACCTTTCTCTCTGGCCCCCCTTAACATTTTTTCCTTCATTTCAACTTTGGTGAATCTGACAATTATGTGTCTTGGAGTTGCTCTTCCCGAGGAGTATCTTTGTGGCGTTCTCTGTATTTCCTGAATCTGAATGTTGGCCTGCCTTGCTAGATTGGGGAAGTTCTCCTGGATAATATCTTGCAGAGTGTTTTCCAACTTGGTTCCATTCTCCTCGTCACTTTCAGGTACACCAATCAGACGTAGGTTTGGTCTTTTCACATAGTCCCATATTTCTTGGAGGCGTTGTTCGTTTCTTTTTATTCTTTTTTCTCTAAACTTCCCTACTTGGTTCATTTCACTCATTCCATCTTCCATCACTGATATCCTTTCTTCCAGTTGATCGCATCGGCTACCGAGGCTTCTGCAATCTTCACGTAGTTCTTGAAACTTGGCTTTCAGCTCCATCAACTCCTTTAAGCCCTTCTCTGCATTGGTTATTCTAGTTATCCATTTGTCTAATTTTTTTTCAAAGTTTTTAACTTCTTTGCTATTGTTTTGAATTTCCTCCCGTAGCTCGGAGTAGTTTGATTGTCTGAAGCCTTCTTCTCTCAACTCGTCAAAGCCATTCTCCATCCAGCTTTGTTCCGTTGCTGGTGAGGAACTGCGTTCCTTTGGAGGAGGAGAGGTGCTCTGCTTTTTAGAGTTTCTAGTTTTTCTGCTCTGTTTTTTCC
>NW_026663088.1:0-2186 GCF_009828535.3 Hylobates moloch | reverse complement strand
CAGAAATAGAGCAGTCTTCTCTGCCATATGTTCTGGAGACTCTTGATAAGCGTGGCCAGGCTTCACTGTGTGTAGGTCTTCTTAGTGCAAACCTCAACCGGTAAAACAGAATGGGCCATTCCGCCTTCTCTGCATCCATAGCAGAGAATGCTTCTTCAGCCTCGAAGCTGCTCATGTCCTGCTAGGAGCCACTTCTATAAGCTACACTCCTGGTTTTTTTCTTGAGATAGTTTGTTCATTTGTTCGCTTGTTCCTTTATTGACAGAGGAACCAGCATGTTTTCCCTAGGAACATTCTAGACTTTGAGAACGCAAGGATGAGTTCCTGCTGTCCTGGGGCTCACAGCCTAAGTGCGGGAGACAGACGTCACACTTCTGGGTTGTTTTAAAAGTATAATTCATTACAGACTGCCACCTCACACATTCTGAAATCCTAAACTGCCAGGTAGACTTAATTCAGTGGGCCCAGGAGGGTCGGGGGGTGGCAAAGATGGAATCCTCCCTGGAGTCCTGGCAGAAGTTTCCTGGTGTGAACTTGTCCACCCCTGCACACAAGTGGACTTACCAAGTCCATCCTAAGAGGGGCCCAAAGCTGTCCCACCCCCTCCCCTGGCTCCCTGCATTCCTCTCCCACCCCACTGTTATGCTCGGTCACATCTCGGGCCTCTTCCTGGCTCCAGCTGCAGTGTGTCTGACCTGCCACCAATCATTCAAGCCTTTGGCCACCATTTTCGTCAAGTGCTCCAGCACCTCTGTGGCCCTCCAAATCGGGCCAGCGCTCCTCAGCCCAGCATGGGAGGACCTACTGTTAGAGAGCCCAGGCAGGCTCACTATTCACTGGGCCCTGGAACACCCTTCAGTCACTTGGTGGCCTCTTCACTCCTCCGCTTGGCCAAATCCTCACTCTCTTCCCTCCCCTCAGCCCCCAGCCTCTTCTAGAGCAGTGCTTCTCAGCTTTTGCTGCATGTTCACATTCCCTGGGGAGATTGACATCTGCTTGTGCCCAGGATGCACCCCAGATGGGGTGAGTCAATTCCTGGGATGCAGTGGTGTTTTGTTTTTTTAAATTGTCCAGGTGATTCCTCTATGCAGCTGAGTTGGAGAAGCAGCGTTAATTAGCCTTTCGTTGTTCTTTAGTCGCTTCATCCTGCTCAGTTTTTGCTCCTGAGCTTGTTTTAGTTTCCTGGACAGAGCCATGATATAGGTTTGTCCAGCTCTGCCCCGGTAGCTACCAGCCAAGGCCCTTGGCAGCTGCCTGTTTGCTGGAAACTTTAACAGCCCCCTCTTCCATCTCCTTCACTGGCTGCCAGTCAGCATCTGCTCTTTGGGTTTTTGTCCTCTCTCCTCTCCCCGGGCCTTCCTCTGCCCCTTGTTATGCCTCTGTCCTCCCCAACCAGCACCCTGCCCGGCCCCCAACAAACCTCCCTGTCCTGGGCCTTATTTCCTTCTTCCAGAACAGTTGGAGATCTGCACAGATAAGCTGCTAAACTCATGGTATGTAGAGTACATGCAAGGATATTTGTGCGGCGCTCTTCCATAACGGTAAAACATAGGAGGGGGAAATGATTTGGAAACTAGCTCTCCAACAAATGGGATTGATTAATTGCAGTGCAACAACAATTAAAATATTTACAAAGAATTTTTAGAGACATGGCATATCAGGTTAAGGGAAATAAGCAGAACGCAATATTACATATAGTATGAGCTATACTATCTATAGGAACAAAAGCCTGGAGGAAAATATACCAAAATACTAACAGTGCTTGTCTTGATGTGGTAAGATTATAGTTGACTTTCTTTCGTTGTTACAATTTCATGTTTTGTTTTTTAAAAATTATACACTGATCATGTATTACATTTATCATTGGGGGAAAGTGATTTAAAAAGATGAATTGGGCGGGGTGGTGTTCATGTCAGATGGTGGCTTTTTGCATCCATCCAAGTGTGTAATGGGGAATTTTCATTTTAGACAACATGGACTCAGTAGAGGAGAGTCCCAGGGTAGAGTCTGGAGGAGAACCTTTTAAGAAAATAAGTTTCTTCAGCCTGGGCAACATGTCGAAACCCCATTTCTACAAAAATTGGCCAGGTGTGGTGTTGCATGCCTGTAGGGAGGCTGAGATGGAAGAATCACCTGAGTCCAGGAGGTTGAGGCTACAGTGAGCCAAGATTGTGCCACTGCCCTCC
>NW_026663087.1:0-2187 GCF_009828535.3 Hylobates moloch | reverse complement strand
TCTTCACGGACGGGGCGGACGGGCAGAGGTGCTCCTCACTTCTTCTCGGATGGGGCAGCCGGGCCGAGACTCTCCTCACTTCCCACACGGGGCGGCCCGGCAGAGGCGCTCTTCACTTCCCAGAAGGGGCGGCTGGGCAGAGGCGCTGCTCACTTCCCAGACGATGGGTGGCCGGTCATAGGCACTCCTCACTTCTTCCCAGACGGGTCGGCCGGACGGAGGCGCTCCTCACCTCTTCCTGGAAGGGGCGGCCCGGCAGAGGCGCTCCTCACTTCTTCCCTGACGGGGCGGCCGGGCAGAGGTGCTCCTCACTTCTTCCCTGACGGGGCGGCCGGGCAGAGGCGCTCCTCAATTCTTCCCGTACGGGGCAGCCGGAGAGAGCTGCTCCTCACTTCTTCCTGGACGGGGCGGCCGGGCAGAGGTGCTCCTCACTTGCCGGACGGGGCGGCCGGGCAGAGGCACTCCTTACTTCCCAGATGATGGGTGGCCGGGCAGAGGCGCTCCTCTCTTCCCAGACATGGCGGCTGGGCATTCGCGCTCCTCACTTCTTCCCGGACGGGTCGGCCGGGCAGAGGCGCTCCTCACTTCTTCCCGGACGGGGCGGCTGGGCAGCGTCGCTCCTCCCTTCTTCCCACACGGGGCGGCCTGGCTGAGGCTCTCCTCACTTCCCAGACGATGGGTGGCCGGGCGGAGGCGTTCCTCATTTCCCAGACGATGGCTGGAAGGGCAGAGGCGCTCCTCACTTCCCAGATGATGGGTGGCCGGGTCGAGGCGCTACTCACTACCCAGACGATAGGTGGCCGGGCGGAGGCGCTCTTCGCTTACCAGACGATGGGTGGCCGGGCAGAAGGGCTCCTCACTTCCCAGATGATGGGTGGCCGGATAGAGGCGTCCTCACTTCCCAGACAGGGCGGTCGGGCCGAGGCGCTCCTCACTTCCCAGAAGATTGGTGGCTGGGCCGAGGCGCTACTCAATTCCCAGACGATGGGTGGCCGGGAAGAGGCGCTCCTCACTTCCCAGAGGGGGCAGCCGGGCAGAGGCGTTCCACATTTCCCAGACGATGGGTGGCCGGTCAGAGGCGCTCCTCACTTCTTCACGGACGGGGCGGACGGGCAGAGGTGCTCCTCACTTCTTCTCGGATGGGGCAGCCGAGCCGAGACTCTCCTCACTTCCCACACGGGGCGGCCCGGCAGAGGCGCTCTTCACTTCCCAGAAGGGGCGGCCGGGCAGAGGCGCTGCTCACTTCCCAGACAATGGGTGGCCGGTCATAGGCACTCCTCACTTCTTCCCAGACGGGTCGGCCGGACAGAGGCGCTCCTCACCTCTTCCTGGAAGGGGCGGCCCGGCAGAGGCGCTCCTCACTTCTTCCCTGACGGGGCGGCCGGGCAGAGGTGCTCCTCACTTCTTCCCTGACGGGGCGGCCGGGCAGAGGCGCTCCTCAATTCTTCCCGTACGGGGCAGCCGGAGAGAGCTGCTCCTCACTTCTTCCTGGACGGGGCGGCCGGGCAGAGGTGCTCCTCACTTGCCGGACGGGGCGGCCGGGCAGAGGCACTCCTCACTTCCCAGATGATGGGTGGCCGGGCAGAGGCGCTCCTCTCTTCCCCGACATGGCGGCTGGGCATTGACGCTCCTCACTTCTTCCCGGACGGGTCGGCCGGGCAGAGGCGCTCCTCACTTCTTCCCGGACGGGGCGGCCAGGCAGCGTCGCTCCTCCCTTCTTCCCACACGGGGCGGCCTGGCTGAGGCTCTCCTCACTTCCCACACGATGGGTGGCCGGGCGGAGGCATTCCTCATTTCCCAGACGATGGCTGGAAGGGCAGAGGCGCTCCTCACTTCCCAGATGATGGGTGGCCGGGTCGAGGCGCTACTCACTACCCAGACGACAGGTGGCCGGGCGGAGGCGCTCCTCGCTTACCAGACGATGGGTGGCCGGGCAGAAGGGCTACTCACTTCCCAGATGATGGGTGGCCGGATAGAGGCGTCCTCACTTCCCAGACAGGGCAGTCGGGCAGAGGCACTCCTCACTTCCCAGAAGATTGGTGGCTGGGCCGAGGCGCTACTCAATTCCCAGATGATGGGTGGCCGGGAAGAGGCGCTCCTCACTTCCCAGAGGGGGCAGCCGGGCAGAGGCGTTCCACATTTCCCAGACGATGGGTGGCCGGTCAGAGGCGCTCCTCACTTCCCAGA
>NW_026663086.1:0-2187 GCF_009828535.3 Hylobates moloch | reverse complement strand
TAGGGGCGGCGTGGGAACCTAGAGTGGGAGAGATTAAGCTGAAGGAAGATTTTGTGGTAAGGGATGATATTGTGGGGTTGTTAGAAGGAATATTTGTCATTTAGAATTATTGGTGATGGCCTGGATATAGTTTTGTATGAATTGAAAAACTAAATGGAATAAGAGAAGGAGAAAAACAGGTATAAAAGGTCTAAGAATTGGGATGACTTAGGACATCTGATTAGAGAGTGCCTAAGGAGGTTCAGCATAGTCCTGCCAGCAAAGATTATTTATTTACTTCAAGAGTTAAGAGTGGCAGTTTAGGGATAGCACTAGGAGGTATCAGCTGTGATGGCTTGGAGAAACAGTGTAAACCGGCAGTGTAAACAAGAGCAGGGCATTTATGAGTAGTTGAGAATGGTGAATAGGAGTATGACTAGACAGAAGATAGTAGGGATGGCAAGTTTTTGGGGGGCACAGTCTAAGTTGGTCTGGTGTCTGGAATGAGACTGGGGCCTAATAAAAAGGAGCGTCTACACAGGAGCTCAAATGGGCTGTACCTTGTAGCATTCTGAGGACAGGTCTGACTTCTGAGAAGGGAAAGTGGTAAAAGTATTGTCCAGTCCTTTTTAGGTTGGCAGCTGAGCTTGGTGAGGTGTGTTTTTGAAAGACCTTTAGTCTATTCTACTTTTCCTGAAGATGGAGGACCGTAAGGGATATAAAGGTTTCACTGAATACTAAGAGCCTGAAAAACTGCTTGGCTGATTTGACTAATAAAGGCTGTTCTGTTATCAGACTATATAGAGGTGAGAAGGCTAAACTGAGGAATTATGTCTGACAGAAGGGAAGAAATGACTGCGGTGGCCTTCTCAGACCCTGTAGGAAAGGCCTGTATCTATCCTGTGAAAGTGTCTACCTAGACTAAGAGGTATTTTAGTTTTCTGACTCGCGGCATGTTGAGTGAAGCTAATTTGCCAGTCCTGGGTGGGGGCAAATCCTTGAGCTTGATGTATAGGGAAGGGAGGGGGCCTGAATAATCCCTGAGGAGTAGTAGAATAGCAGATGGAACACTGAGAAGTTATTTCCTTGAGGATAGATTTCCACGATGGAAAGAAAATGAGAGGTTCTAAGAGGCGGGCTAGTGGCTTGTACTATAGCATAGCCTGCCTTTGCTAGTGTGTGGCGATTAGGCCTGGTGGAACTGCCATCAATAAATCAAGCGTGATCAGGGTGAGGAACAGGAAAGAAGGAAATACGGGGAAATGGGGTGAATGTCAGGTGGATCAGAGAGATGCAGTCATGAGGGTCAGGTGTGGTATCTGGAATAATGTGGGAGGTGGGATTGAAGTCCAGGCCAGGAACAATGGTAATTGTGGGACTTAAGAAAGAGTGAGTACAGCTGAAGGAGACAGGGAGCAGAAAGTATATGCGTCAGGTATGAGGAAGAAAGTAGATTTTGGAAGTTATCAGAAATGTAGAGAGTAAGTTGAGCATAGTTTGTGATTTTGAGGGCCTCAAAGTATTAGGGCAGCAGCAGCCGCTGCACAGAGACTTGATGGCTAGGCTAAAAGAGTAAGGTCAAGTTGTTTCCACAGAAAGGCAATAGGGTGCGGTCCTGGCTCTTGTGTAAGAATTCTGACTGCACTAACCATGCCTAGGAAGGAAAGGAGCTGTTGTTTTGTAAGGGATTGAGGTTTGGGAGGTTAATCGACACGATCAGCAGGGAAAGCACGTGTGTTTTTATGAGAATTATGCCGAGATAGGTAACAGATGAGGATGAAATTTGGGCTTGACTGAAGTAATGGGGGCTGTCTGTGAAGCTTTGCGGCAGTACAGCCCAGGTAATTTGCTGAGCCTAATGGGTGTCAGGGTCAGTCCAGGTGAAAGCAAAGAGAGGCTGGGACGAGGGGTGCAGGGGAATAGTGAAAAAAGCATCTTTAAGATCAAGAATGGAATAGTGAGTTGCGGAGGAAGGTATTGAGGACAAAAGAGTGTACAGGTTTTGCACCACAGGATGGATAGGCAAAACAATTTGGTTGATAAGGCGCAGATCCTGAACTAATCTGTAAGACTTCTCTGGTTTTTGGACAGGTAAAATGGGGGAATATGTAAGGAGAGTTTATAGGTTTTAGAAGCCCGTGCTGTAGCAGGCGAGTGATAACAGGCTTTAATCCCTTTAAAGCGTGCTGTGGGATGGGATATTGGCAT
>NW_026663085.1:0-2188 GCF_009828535.3 Hylobates moloch | reverse complement strand
TTTTTTTTCTGAAGAGTGTGGATAATGAATTGGTGAGGGAGAGGCTAAATCCTTTGCTGACTTCTAATGATGAGCAAAAAAGACAGTTCAAGTTCAGGGGTGTTTTCTCTGAGACAGAGTTTTTCACCTCAGGGCAATCTTTGCTTCTTTGTGAAACCAAACCTGCTAATTGGTATCCTCCTCTGACAATGCCCACATTGGGTCCCTGGAGCCCAATAAGTATCTAGGGCCCCCAGCTATCTAGCAATCATGGGAACAAGAGGGGAATAAATTATCATTAAAGACTCATTGTTCTCCACAGCCGGGAGTTTGGGCTTTTAAAAACATCAAAATGTGCTAGGTCATTTAATAATTTACTTCCTGAAGTACATTCTAATTCTAATTGAAATGTATGTTTTACTTAGCACTAGGTGGGAAACATAGAACCACACTTTTGAAGGTGTCTCTTTGAGAGCCACTTGCTTTAGTTTTATTGAATAGCTTTGCCTTCAGCTTTGTAACTTTGTATTACAGTTCATATAGTCTTTATAAAGATAACTATTCCTGTAAATCTGTCATAGGCTTAGTTTTTTTCCCTAGGCTTTGCCCACAGAATTCAGACGCCTGACTCTGGAACAGAAAGTGAACATGCGTGCTTTGCAGATGATTCTGACTTAAACATATGGCTATTATGTTGTACATTTTAAAAATTATATTTAATGCAGTGAATTCAACTGCTTTCCATATGGTTTGATTTTGTTTTTTTCCCCCACTTCCAACTTCATGCAGGTTAGTTCTTCCCCTACTACTTCACAGCTTTGTGGGGGTGTGTTCATCAGTGTCAGAGCATGACAACATGTCAGCTTGCACATTGTATATAGCTGGCACTCTTTTAGCTGGAAGCAACACAAGCTAGTTTAAACAATTGAGACAATTATTATCTCACTAAATAGAAAGTTCAGAGTCAGGGCAAACTCCAAGTTTAATCAGCAGCTCAGTATTGTCACCAAACCCCTAGGATTTTCCTCTCCATCCTGCTCATTTCAATGACAGTTCCATCCAAAGTCTGATTCTCCTCATAAACCCCAAGAAGGCTCATGGGCTGATCAGACCTTTATTCTTTCTTGTTCTTGCCAGCAGGAGAGAGAAAGATGATCTTTGCCAACAGGAAAGATCTTTGCTGTCAGCCTAGCTGGGCCGTCATAGGCCTCACATCAATCATAGTTGTCAGGGGAATGTGAAATGGGTTTGACGGTTGATGTCCAATATGGTGGCCATTAGCCATACTGAGCCCTTGAAATATGGCTAGTCCAAAATGACATGCACTGTAAGTGAAAAAGATACACTGGATTTTAAAGATGTAATATGAAAAAAATGTAATATAGCTCAATAATAATTTCTATATTGATTATATTGACAATATATTTCAGATATATTAGATTAAAGTACATGATTAAAATTAATTTACCTGTTTCTTTTTACTTTTTTCAAAATGTGACTGCTAGAAAACTTTAAATTACTTATATGGCTTCCTATATTTCTGTTGGATGGTGCTAGCTAACTAATCGAGGTTCCCTCTGAAGTGGGGGTGAGGTACACACTTGAATGAAATTTAAGGTTTTCTTAGAAAAAGGAAAGGAAGAATCAATGTGAAGTAAGCAGCCACATGGTCTACTTCGTCTGGAGGACCATTTTTTTGATTGCTTTCTTGTTGTTTTTATTCTAATTTCTAATTGGTGACTGGAGGATATAAGAAAACCAGTACACAATAGCAAAGACTTGGAACCAACCCAAATGTCCAACAACGATAGACTGGATTAAGAAAATGTGGCACATATACACCATGGAATACTATGCAGCCATAAAAAATGATGAGTTCATGTCCTTTGTAGGGACAGGGATGAAACTGGAAACCATCATTCTCAGTAAACTATCGCAAGGACAAAAAATCAAACACCACATGTTCTCACTTATAGGTGGGAATTGAACAATGAGAACACATGGACATAGGAAAGGGAACATCACACTCCGGGCACTGTTGTGGGGTGGCAGGAGGGGGGAGGGACAGCATTAGGAGATATACCTAATGCTAAATGACGAGTTAATGGGTGCAGCAAAACAACATGGCACATGGATACATATGTAACAAACCTGCACATTGTGCACATGTACCCTAAAACTTAAAGTATAATAATAATAATAATAATAA
>NW_026663084.1:0-2188 GCF_009828535.3 Hylobates moloch | reverse complement strand
TTCCATTCCATTCCATCCCATCCCATCGCATCACATAACATCCCTTCCTATCCCATCCCATCCCCTCCCACTACATCCCATCGCGTCCCATTCCATTCCTTTCCATTCCATTCCATTCCATTCCATTCCACTTTATTCGATTCTATTCCTTTCTCACAACATGTTCTCAATCTGTCACCCAGGCTGGATTGCAGTGGCAGAATATCCGCTCACATTTTATTTCACAATTCCATTCCATTCCATTCCATTTGATTCCATTGCATTCCATTCCATTCCATTCCATTCCACTTCCTTCCATTCCGTTCCATTCCATTACATTTCTCTCCATTCCATTCCATCGCATCCTATTCTATTCCACACTGTTCAATTCCATTCTATTCCATTCAATTCCACAGCATTGTATTCTGTTTATTTCTTTCAAGAAGTTCTCATTCTGTCACCCTTTGCTGGATTTCAGTGGCTAAATGTCATCTTACGTTTTATTTCACCTTTCCATTCTGTTCCATTTTTTTCTTTTTCATTCCATTCCATTCAATTTCATTCCATTCCATTGAGTGCCATTCCATTCCATTCCATTCCATTCTATTGATTTCATTGCATTCTGCTCCATTCCATTCCATTCCATTCCACTCAATTCCACACTATTCTATTCAATTAGTTTCTTTCAACAAGTTCTCCATCTGTCACCCTGGCTGGATTGCGGAGACACAATGTCAGCTCACATTTTATTTCACTGTTCCATTCCATTCAATTGCATTGCATTCCATTCCACTTCATTCCATTCCGTTCCGTTATGTTCCATTGCATTTCATTCCATTCCATTCCATTCCATTCCATTCCATTCCATTCCATTCCATTCTATTCCATTCCACTCCACTCCATTCCATACCATTCCATACTATTCTATTCTATTCCTTCGTTTCAAAATGTTCTCAATCAGTCACCCTGGCTGGATTGAGGTGTCACAATGTCAGCTCATATTTTATTTCACCGTTGCATTCCATTCCATTAAATTACATTCCATTCCATTTCATTTCATTCCATTTCTTTTTATTCCGTTCCATTGCACTCCATTCCATCCCATTCCATTCCCTTCCATTCCATTCCATTCAATTCCATTTCTTTCCATTCCATTCCATTCCGTTCCATTGCACTCTATTCCCTTCCATTCTATTCTGTTCCATTCCATTCCTTCCATTCCACACTATTCTATTCTATTCTTCTTTTTCAACAAGTTCTCAATCTGTCATCCAGCTAGATTGCAGTGGCACAATATCAGCTAACATTTTATTTCACAGTTCCATTCTGTTCCATTCCATCCTATTCCATTCCATTTCATTCCATTCCGTTCCCTTCCACTCCACTGCCCTCCTTTGCATTCCATTCCATTCCATTCCATTCTTTTCCATTCCTTTCCATTCTGTTCCATTGCACTCCATTCCATGCCATTCCATTCCATTCCATTCCATTCCATTCCATTCCATTCCCTTCAATTCCATTCCAAACTATTCTCTTATGTTCCTTTGTTTCAACAAGATCTCAATCGTTCATTCTGGCTGGATTGCAGTGGCACAATTTCAGCTCACATTTTATTTCACCATTCCATTCCATTCCATTACATTCCATTCTATTCCTCTGCATTGCACTACATTTCTTTCTGTTCCATTCCATCCCATCCCATCCCATCCCATTCCATTTCATTCCATTCCATAGTATTCTTTTCCATTCTATTCCTTTCTTTCAATGAGTTCTCAATCTGTCACCCTTGTTGAAATGCAGTGGCACAATATCAGCTCAAATTTTATTTCACTGTTCAATTTCATTCCATTCCATTCCATTCCATTTCGTTGTATTCTCTTCCATTACTTTCCATTGTACTCCATTCCTTTCCATTCCATTCCATTCCGTTCCATTACACTGCACTCCATTCCGTTCCATTCCATTCCATTCCATTCCATTCCATACAATTTGATTTCTTTCCATTGCACTGCATTGCATTCCATTCCATTCCACTGAATTCTGTTCCGTTTTGTTCCGTTCCATTCCATTCCATTCCATTCCATTCCGTTGCATTCCATTCAATTCCATTCCATTCCTTTCCATTCCATTCCATTCCATTCCGTTGCAATGCACTCCATTCGATTCCATTCGATTCCATTGCATTCCATTGCACTCCATTTCATTCCAA
>NW_026663083.1:0-2189 GCF_009828535.3 Hylobates moloch | reverse complement strand
CTTTGTGGGTAACCCGACCTTTCTCTCTGGCTGCCCTTAACATTTTTTCCTTCATTTCAACTTTGGTGAATCTGACAATTATGTGTCTTGGGGTTGCTCTTCTCGAGGAATATCTTTGTGGCGTTCTCTGTATTTCCTGAATCTGAATGTTCGCCTGCCTTGCTAGATTGGGGAAGTTCTCCTGGATAATATCTTGCAGAGTGTTTTCCAACTTGGTTCCATTCTCCCCATCATTTTCAGGTACACCAATCAGACGTAGGTTTGGTCTTTTCACATAGTCCCAAATTTCTCGGAGGCTTTGTTCATTTCTTTTTATTCTTTTTTCTCTAAACTTCCCTTCTCACTTCATGTCATTCATTTCATCTTCCATCAGCGATACCCTTTCTTCCAGTTGATCGCATCTGCTACTGAGGCTTCTGCAATCTTCTTGTAGTTCTCGAAACTTGGCTTTCAGCTCCATCAGCTCCTTTAAGCCCTTCTCTCCATTGGTTATTCTAGTTATCCATTCTTCTAATTTTTTTTCAAAGTTTTTAACTTCTTTGCTATTGTTTTGAATTTCCTCCCATAGCTCAGAGTAGTTTGATCATCTGAAGCCTTCTTCTCTCAGCTCGTCAAAGTCATCCTCCATCCAGCTTTGTTCCGTTGCTGGTGAGGAACTGTGTTCCTTTGGAGGAGGAGAGGTGTTCTGCTTTTTAGAGTTTCTAGTTTTTCTGCTCTGTTTTTTCCCCATCTTTGTGGTTTTATCTACTTTTGGTCTTTGATGATGGTGATGTACAGATGGGTTTTTGGTGTGGATGTCCTTTCTGTTTGTTAGTTTTCCTTCTACCAGACAGGACCCTCAGCTGCAGGTCCGTTGGAGTTTACTAGAGGTCCACTCCAGACCCTGTTTGGCTGGGTGTCAGCAGCGGTGGCTGCAGAACAGCGGATTTTCGTGAGACCACAAATTCAGCTGTCTGATAGTTCCTCTGGAAGTTTTGTCTCAGAGGAGTACCCGGCCGAGTGAGGTGTCAGTCTGTCCCTACTGGGGGGTGCCTCCCATTTAGGCTGCTCAGGGGTGAGGGACCCACTTTAGGAGGCAGTCTGTCCATTCTCAGATCTCCAGCTGCTGCTGGGAGAACCACTACTCTCTTCAAAGCTGTCAGTCAGACAGGACATTTAAGTCTGTGGAGGTTCCTGCTGACTTTTTGTTTGTCTGTGCCCTGCCCCCAGAGGTGGAGCCTACAGAGGCAGGCAGGGCTCCTTGAGCTGTGGTGGGCTCCACCCAGTTCGAGCTTCCTGGCTGCTTTGTTTACCTAAGCAAGCCTGGGCAATGGTGGGCGCCCCTCCCCCAGCCTCGCTGCCTCCTTGCAGCTTGATCTCAGACTGCTGTGCTAGCAATCAGCGAGAGTCCGTGGGCATAGGACCCTCCGAGCCAGGTGCGGGACACAATCTCCTAGTGTGCCGTTTTCCAGGCCTGTTGGAAAAGTGCAGTATTGGGGTGGGACTGACCCGATATTCCAGGTGCCGTCTGTTACCCCTTTCTTTGACTAGGAAAGGGAACTCCCTGACCCCTTGCGCTTCCCGAGTGAGGCAATGCCTCGCCCTGCTTCGGCTTGTGCACAGTGCGCTTCACCGACTCTCCTGCACCCACTGTTTGGCACTCCCTAGTGAGATGAAACCGATACCTCAAACAGAAATGCAGAAATCACCCGTCTTCTGTGTTACTCAGGCTGGGAGCTGGAGACCGGAGCTGTTCCTATTCGGCCATCTTGGCTCCACCCAATGTTATTAATCTTTTCAGGCTACCAATTTGGTTTTGCTGTTTTTCTTTATTGTGTTGTATTTCTACTTTCTGTCTTATTTCTGCACTCATCTTAATAATTTTTTCCTTTTTTGGGGTTTAATTTGCTTTTTTTTCTATAACTTCTTGTGTTGGAAGCTTAGTTTATTGATTTCAAACTTTTTTTCTTTACTAAGATATGCATCTAAAGCTGTAAATTTCTATGTAAGGATTGTCTTAATTGCAATCCATGAATTTTTATTTCTCAATTTTCATTTTCATTCGGTTCGAATGATTTCCTAATATTTATTGTAATTTTTTATTTGACTTACGTGTGGTATTTCAAAATATGTTGTTTACTTTCCAAATATTTGGGAATTTTTAAGTTATTCTGTTTTTAATTTCTAGTTTAAATATAATGTCATCATAC
>NW_026663082.1:0-2189 GCF_009828535.3 Hylobates moloch | reverse complement strand
CACCTAGGCTGGAGTGCAGTGGTGTGATCTTGGCTCATTGCAACCTCCGCCTTCCAGTTGCAAGCGACTGGATGACTATATTTTTTGGTGAAGTTCTTCTTGCAATGTATCTTCCAGGATTTCTCTGACTTCTTGTCTGGATGTCTAAATCTCAAAGTTTTCTTGAATTATTTTCTGAAATAAGTTTTCCAAACTTTTTTTTCCTTTCTTTCTCTCTAGAATACTTACAACTTGTAGATTTTTAGATTGTAGATTTGGAAGTTTTACATAATTCCATATTTCTCAAAGGCTTTGTTCATCTTTTTAAATTCATTTTTCTTTATTTCTTCTGACTGAGATAATTCAAATGACCTGTCTTTCAGCTCTGTAATACTTTTTTCGATTTGGTTTAGCCTATTGTTAAAGTTTTTAACTGTATTTTGTAACTCCTACTTTTTTTTTATTTCCAGATGTTCTGTTTTATTTCCATAATATTTTTCTCTTCTTTCATGTCCTGAATTGTTTTCCTGATTTCTTTGTGTTGGTTTTAGCTTTTTCTTGCATCATGTTGAGCTTCTTTAAAATCAATACATAGAATACCTAGTATTTCAAAGATTTCATTTTGGTTAGAATTTGTTGGTAAAAAGTCTTCTCCCTTGACGGTGTCGTAACACTCTTATACTTTTAGAGTTGTTTCTCTGGTTCTTTCCCATTTTGATAGGCTATTTCTCCTACTTATATTTTGATTTTTCTTTTGTTTAGGTGGAAATATTTTTACTCTTGAGGAAGTGTCTAAAGTATATGATGTTGTGTAGAGTCCTTTGACTTTGGCTACGAATGTTTTAAGTGGCAAAGAGTTTATATAAGTTCCTTGGTTATAGGTAGCCTATATATAGTGGTTTTCTCAAATATTTGCTGTAGTAGTGGTGTTCTGGGCATGTCAGCAGGCCCACTGCCTCCTATGTAGCTTGGGTATCTGACATTATTCCCTAGTGCTGTGCACTTCAGTCAGCAGATTTCTTGTTTTATTGTACCATTTAGCCTCAAGGCAACTAGTTTGTCTTATGGGTAAGAGCTGATTGCAGCCAATGTGGATGGGTGTGTATTTGATCTGGTTTACTGTGGGAAGTTCTCTGTTGCCTCAGGCCTTGGGCTGGTTTATATCAGTCAGTCACCATCAAAGGGGCTGCTTCCCAGTCTTCTCTCCAGGTTCTGGGGTGTTCTTTGCTATTCTGGTGAATTCCCATTTCTCTTCTTGAATTAAAACTCACAGAGTTTAGCTTTACACACTATTTCTCTATTTCTAAGTGACCGAAGCCCACTAGAAGCCCGTAACCCAATATGTTAGAATAAAATAGGCATTAAAATCTTAAAAATATTGAATCTTCCACTGAATGAACATGGGACATTATTTTATTTACTCATGTCTTTATTAAATTTTTGTAACAAACTTTTGTAGTTTTTAGTATACACGTCTTTTACCCCCTTGATTGTTTATTCCTAAATATTTTATTATTTTAATGCTGTTGTTTTTGGAATTGTTTTATCATTTTTTAAATGTTTATTGTTAGTGTATAGAAATGAAATTGATATTTCTGTGTTGATTTTGTATCATGCAAATTTGCCTAATTTATTAGTTATAACAGCTTTTTTGTGGAAAATTGATGGTTTTCTATATAGAATATCATATCACCTGAAAACAAATTTCACTTTGTAATTTTCAACTTGGATGGCTTTTATTTCTTTATCTTATTATATAATGGTGGCTAGGACATTTAGTACTACATTAAATAAAAATGACAAAAGTAGGTATCTTGTTCTTATTTCTGATTTTAGAGAAAATGTTTCCAGTCTTTCACCATGTTCCAAGAAGCCAAACAGAAAACTGGGACCAATATCCCCAATTAATATTGATGAACAAACAATCCTAAACAAAATATGAGCAAACAATATTCAACAACACACAAAAAGGATCATACAACATGTGCAAGTGAGATTTATCCCTGGGATGTAAGAATGATTTGATTTATGCAATTCAATCAATGTCATATGTCACATTAGCAGAATGAAAGATAAAAAAATATATATCATATCAATAGACACAGAAAAAGAATTTGACAAAATGCAATATCATTTTGTGATAAAATCTCTCAACAAATTATGTATTAATGTACCACAACATAATAAAGGACATATATGACAAGCACACA
>NW_026663081.1:0-2189 GCF_009828535.3 Hylobates moloch | reverse complement strand
ATATATTTGGATATTGAGGATGATTTATATGGGTTATAGATTACTAAGGGCTTAGAGGTTAACATTACATCAAGTCAGTTTATTTATTTATTTATTTATTCTCTCTCTCTCTCTCTCTGTCTCTTTCTCTCTATAAAATCAAATGTACTTTATACCCATCTTATCCAAAGAAATACTTGCTTTTGCTTCACACTTACATTCTGTTCTCATAAAAAAACAAATGTGACAAACACTCAGAACCTCTGCTTAATAGTAGGTCGCTTCTCTAAAAGTCTGGTTATAGAAAAGCCTATGGGGGTAGAAAACAGCGGTTAAGAGTTAACAGAACGTTAGCTCAACTTATTCAAAGATTTTTAAGCCACTAGGAAGAGAAGTTTACTATTTATGGAGAAATACGAAAGCAACAGTTCCTTAATAGATTCTTCAGAGCTATCTATGACAAACCCACAGCCAATATCATACTGAATGGGCGAAAACTGGAAGCATTCCCTTTGAAAACTGGCACAAGACAGGGATGCCCTCTCTCACCACTCCTATTCAACATAGTGCTGGAAGTTCTGGCCAGGGCAATTAGGCAGGAGAAGGAAATAAAGGGTATTCAATTAGGAAAAGAGGAAGTCAAATTGTCCCTCTTTGCAGATGACATGATTGTATATCTAGAAAACCCCATAGTCTCAGCCAAAATCTCCTTAAGCTGATAAGCAACTTTAGCAAAGTCTCAGGATACAAAATCAATGTACAAAAATCACAAGCATTCTTGTACACAAATCACAGACAAACAAAGAGCCAAATCATGAGTGAAATCATGAGTGAAATCCCATTCAAAATTGCTTCAAAGAGAATAAAATACCTAGGAATCCAACTTACAAAGGATGTGAAGGACCTCTTCAAGGAGAACTACAAACCACTGCTCAATGAAATAAAAAAGGACACAAACAAATGGAAGAACATTCCATGCTCATGGGTTGGAAGAATCAATATCGTGAAAATGGCCATACTGCCCAGGGTGGTTTTTCGCTTCTGTTTTTTTCCCATCAAGCTACCAATGACTTTCTTCACAGAATTGGAAAAAACTACTTTAAAGTTCATATGGAACCAAAAAAGAGCCCGCATTGCCAAGTCAATCCTAAGCCAAAAGAACAAAGCTGGAGGCATCATGCTACCTGACTTCAAACTATACTACAAGGCACAGTAACCAAAACAGCATGGTAATGGTACCAAAACAGAGATACAGATCAATGGAACAGAACAGAGCCCTCAGAAATAACGCCGCATATCTACAACTATCTGATCTTTGACAAACCTGACAAAAACAAGCAATGGGGAAAGGATTCCCTATTTAATAAATGGTGCTGGGAAAACTGGCTAGCCATATGTAGAAAGCTAAAACTGGATCCCTTCCTTACAACTTATACACAAATTAATTCAAGATGGATTGATTAAAGACTTAAATGTTAGACCTAAAACCATAAAAACCCTAGAAGAAAACCTAGGCAATACCATTCACGACATAGGCATGGGCAAGGACTTCATGTCTAAAACACCAAAAACAATGGCAACAAAAGCCAAAATTGACAAATGGGATCTAATTAAACTAAAGAGCTTCTGCACAGCAAAAGAAACTACCATCAGAGTGAACAGGCAACCTATAAAATTGGATGAAATTTTCGCAACCTGCACATCTGACAAAGGGCTAATATCCAGAATCTACAATGAACTCAAACAAATTTACAAGAAAAAAACAAACAACCCCATCAAAAAGTGGGCAAAGGATATGAATAGACACTTCTCAAAAGAAGACATTTATGCAGCCAAAAAACACATGAAAAAATGCTCATCATCACTGGCCATCAGAGAAATGCAAATCAAAACCACAATGAGATACCATCTCACACCAGTTAGAATGGCCTTCATTAAAAAGTCAGGAAACAACAGGTGCTGGAGAGGATGTGGAGAAATAGGAACACTTTTACACTGTTGGTGGGACTGTAAACTAGTTCAACCATTGTGGAAGTCAGTGTGGCGATTCCTCAGGGATCTAGAACTAGAAATACCATTTGACCCAGCCATCCCAATACTGGGTATATACCCAGAGGATTATAAATCATGCTGTTATAAAGACACATGCACACGTATGTTTACTGCAGCACTATTCACAATAGCAAAGACTTGGAACCAACCCAAATGTC
>NW_026663080.1:0-2190 GCF_009828535.3 Hylobates moloch | reverse complement strand
CCATTCCATTCCATTCCATTCCAATGTATCCCATTCCATTCCATTCCATTCCATTCCTCTCCCCTCCACTCCACTCCAAAACACTCAATTTCACTCCGCTCCACTCCACTCCACTCAATTCATTCCCATTCCATTCCATGTCATTCCACTCCACTGCACTCCACTCCACTCCAATCCCTTCCAATACATGCCATCCCATTCCATGCCACTCCATTCCACTCCACTCCTCTCCATTCCATTCCAGTCCATTCTATTCCATTCCATTTCTTTCTTTCGATAGGGTCTCATTCTGTCACCCAGGCTGGCATGCAGTGGCACAATCTCTGCTCAAATTTCATTACACCATTCCATTCCTTTTTGTTCCATTCCATTCCATTCCAATCCACTCCACGCCACTCCACTCCACTCCATTCCTTTCCATTCCGTTCCACTCCACTTCTCTCCACTCCACTCCCCTCCATTCCATTCCATTCCATCCCGATCCGTTCCACTCCATTCCACTCCACTCCACTCCATCCATTACATTCCACCCCATTCCATTCTATCCCATTCCTTTCCACTCCATTCCAGTCCACTCCAATCCACCCCACTCCACTACACTCTACACCATTCCAGTCCACTGGATTGCATTCCATTCGTATCTTTCTACAGGATCTCACTGAGTCACCCAGGCTGGTGTGAAATTTCACACTCTCAGCTCACATTTCATTTCATCATTCCATTCCATTTCTTTCCAGTCCATTCCAATCCACTCTATTCCATTCCATTCTATTGCACTCCACTCTATTCCACTCCACTCCACTTCACTCCACTCCATTCATTTCTATTCCATTCCATTCCACTCCATTCCATTCCCTACCTTTCTTTCAATGAGATCTCACTTTTCAACCAGGCTGGAGTGCAGTGGCACAATCTCAGCTCACGTTTCATTTCATCATTCCATTCCATTCCATTCCATTCCACTCCACTCCACTCTATTTCATTCCCCTCTATTCCACTCCACTCCACTCCAATCCACTCGACTTCATTCCATTCCATTCTATTCCACTCCAATTCAGTCCAATCCATTACATTCCACTTCTCTCCACTCCACTTCTTTCCGCTCCATTCCATTACACTCCATTGCATCCAAATGCGCTCCATTCCATCCCATTCCTTTCTTTTGAAAGAATCTCACTCTGTCACTCAGGCTGGAGTGCACTAGCACAATGGCAGCTCATATTTCATTTCACCATTCCATTCCATTCCACTCCTTTCCACTCCATTCCATTCCACTCCACTCCATCCCATTCCCTCCCATTCAATTCCACTCCATTCCTTTCCATTCCACTCCATTCCATTCCATTCCACTCCATTCCATTCCATTCCAACCCATTCCTTTCCATTCCTTCTTTCTAAGGGATCTCACTCTTTCACGCATGCTGGAGTGCAGTGGCACAATCTCAGCTCATATTTCTTTTCAGCATTCCATTCCATTCCATTCCTTTCAATTCCAATCCATTCGATTCCCTTCTATTCTACTCCATTCCACTCCACTACAGTACGCTCCACTTTATTCCATTCCATTCCACTCCATTCTGCTCCACTCCAGTCCCACCGAATCCAATGAACTCCACTCCACTCCTTCCTATTCCATCGCATTCCATTTCACTCTATTCCACTCCACTTCAGTCCACTCCTCTCTACTTCACTCCATTCCATTCTATACCATACTATTCCATTCCATTCCACTCCTCTCCACTCCACTCCTCTCCACTCCACTCCACTGCATCCCATTCCATCCCATTCCTTTCCAATCCTTTCCACTCATCTCCACTCCCCTCCACTCCACTCCATTCGATTTTATCCCATTGCACTCCACTCCATTACACTCCACTTCACTCCAATCCACTGCATTCCATTACATCACATTCCATTCCACTCCACTCCACTCTAATTCACTCCAATCCACCCATTCCATTCCACTCCACTCCACTTCACTCCACTCCACTTTACTCCACTCCATTCCATTCCATTCCGTTCCATTCCATTCCATTCCATTCCTCTCCATTCCATTCCATTCCTTTCCTTTGACAGGATCTCACTCTGTCACTCAAGCTGGAGTGAAGTGGCACAATTTCAGCTCACATGTCCTTTCATAATTATTCCATTCCATTCCATTCCATTCCATTCCATTCCATTCCATTCCAT
>NW_026663079.1:0-2190 GCF_009828535.3 Hylobates moloch | reverse complement strand
TGATTTGATCTTCACAAAAATCCTATGTGGTAGGTAAGCCAGATATTGTTAGTCTCACTTTTTAGATGAGGGACAGAAAGTTTAAGTCAACTGGCTAAAGCCGTGTGGCAATTCCACTGACAAACTAAATCCTACGTCTTTTGGCTTAAAACCTGTAACTTTTCCACTGTAATATGCCGTCTTCCAGTGTCACTGAGTACTATCTTTTACCTAATTGGCAATAAAAATAGTCACAACAAAAGGAAGTCTCTGAAGTCAGCATCAGGGTAAGTGTATCAAACCAAATGATTCAGCCAGGTGTGGCAACTCACATCTGTAATCCCAGCACTTTGGGAAGCCAAGGTGGGAGGATTGCCTGAGACCAGGAGTTTGAGATCAACTTGGGCAACACAGTGAGACCCTGTCTCTACAAAACATAAAAATGAAGAAAATAGCTGGGTGTGGTGGTGCACACCTGTGATCCTAGCTACTCCAAAGACAGAAGTGGGAGGATAGCTTGAGCCTGGAAGGTCAAGGTCGCAGTGAGCTATGATTGTGTTACTGCATTTAGCCTGGGAATCAGAGTGAGACTGTTTAAAAAAAAAAAAAAAAAGTGATTAAAGAAAGCAAACCTGTACCAAGAAATACTTTCTTTCATTTGTATTTAAAATGTTACATCCTTTTTAAAAGTAAAAATGTAAAAAAATTGTTTTTTAGGTTATAAAAATTGTACATGGTAATTATAGGAAATAAAATAAGAAAAACAAAAATCACCTGGATGTTATTTTGAGTGTATTGCATACTTATTGAGCATTTTGAATATGCAAAAGATGTGAGGTGATTTATCTTTTTAAACCACCCGGGTGGCTGCTCTGTGGAGAATGGTGAAGAGCCTGAGAGGCAGAGAGAACCAGTTAGGGGGCTACTGCAGATCCAGGAGAGAAATGAGGGAGGCTTGGACCAGGTAGGAGCACTATGGGTGCTAAAATATGACATATCTAGAACTGGAGCATCGTTTGAAGGTAGAGCTGATGAAGCATCTATGGGATATGAGCAAAATAAAGAAGCCAAGAATAATTTAGGATTTTGACCTGAGAATAGTTGGACAATGGGTATCATTTGGCCCAACAGAAAAGAGAAAGAGAGTAGCAGATTTTTCAGAAAGAAGTTGAGAATTGTTTTGAATGTGTTAAGGTGGTGTATTAGTCCATTTTCATGCTGCCGATAAAGACATACCCAAGACTGGGCAATTTACAAAAGAAAAACGTTTACTTGGACTTACAGTTCTATGTGGCTGGGGAAGCCTCACGATCATGGGGGAGGGTAAGGAAAAGCAAATCCCAACTTACGTGGATGGCAGCAGGCAAAGAAAGAATGAGGAAGACAGAAAAGCGGAAACCCCTGATAAAACCATCAGATCTTGCGAGATTTATTTACTGCCACGAGAATAGTATAGGGGAAATCGCTCCCATGATTCAGTTATCTCCCACCAGGTTTCTCCCTCAACACATGAGAATTAAGGAAGTACAATTCAAGATGCGATTTGCGTGGGGACACACAGCCAAACCATATCAGGTGGCTATTCACGTGGACTGTCCAGTGGCCAGTTGGATGGATAAGCCAAGAAGGCAGAGGAGGGGTGGGGCACAAGATAGAAATGTGGACGTATCATTATTATATCACTCTGTCTCACTGCACTGATGCAGCTTGAAATTTGTGTCAAACAGTGCATGTGTGATCCAAATAGCTGATCAATCAACATAGTTATTTCAGTCACTTAGAAGGTCAGTTTAAATCAACTCATTTAAATTAGTAGACTGTGTGGCCGAAAGTATCAAATTGATATTGCTACACTTGAGCAGGCTTGGCAAAACTCATATGAATCCATTTGCCTCCCTAATAACAATTTTTCCATTGATTATTGTAGGAAATCTTTCTTGACATTACTTGTTCCCACATGCTTTTTTGTTTTTTGTTTTGTTCTCTTTTGTTTTTGATAATTGAGTACATCCCAATATCTTTGTATTTATGAGGCAGAGATAGTTGTTTAGACACATAAAACAATTATGTTCTATTTTTATTTTTAAATTGTTCATTTGAAATAGCAATTGCATAATCATTAGCTGTCTGGTTTGATAATTGAAAATAATTTCTGAAGAAGTAAGTACTTTTATCCTCTTAAGTCTGCAGCAGTGATGGCTAAATCAAACA
>NW_026663078.1:0-2190 GCF_009828535.3 Hylobates moloch | reverse complement strand
CATGAATATCCCAAAATCTGTTGTAGGAAGGTTAAGATTTTTTTTTTGCCATACTTAATACTCATATTTATAGTGTGAGACAAATGTAATGTTGCATATAAATACAACTAGGAAAATATGCCATTTGTCTTAGTATTTAATCAAGATGGAAGTCTGGGCCTACCGCCTCTCTTTCATTAATATGTAGACAGGACACCAGCACAGATTTGAATGAGGACAAACAAAATGTTAGCAAATGAAGAATGGCATGAATTGGTTAAAATGTGATGAAATAGAGTGGTGAATATTTACATAGAATCCATGACGTGTTAGGTGCTATTTCAAGCTACTTGCACATACAGTTTTAACACCAATGACATTAAAATGTATAACACAAAGATTCATATGAATAAAAATTACAACATTGAAAATAATATTAGGTGACACTAAAACTGTCATAGAAATACACATTTATATAAAATATAAAGTAACATCAAGTATTAAATAAATTTTAGAAACTTTGATTACTAATCAGATGAACAAGTGATTAGCCTTTTTATCCAGTAAATAAGGCATACATATTATTTTCAAATTACAGAGACAAATATTTTAAATATTGAAGTTTAAGACCTAAAAATGTATCACTGACTTCATGGAAGTAGATATTCACTAGGTGATATTTTCTAGGCTCTCTGAAATTACATCAGAAAAATTTGAATTAGAATATAACCCATAAATAATATCTGGCCACACACACAGTAATTGAAGATCAATTTAAATAACTATTGGATTAAGAAATAGAGACTGATGTAAATTTACAGGGTCAGGGAGGATCTAAGGAGGAAGCATTGACACTGGAACCCAAGGGCCTGGGATTACAGAACAGATTCTACCAGTGCTAACTTACTGCTCCAGAGAAAACATCAATTCTGTTCATGTGCAGGTACTATTCTTCAAGAAAGGGACTACAACTTCAGAAATGTGTTCAAAATGTATCCATACTTTGACGTATTAATGAAGTAATCACATTCTACACATAAGTACTCCATATGGAATATTGGGGAGAGGGTGTTCCAAATAAACAGACTGAGAATTTCAATGTCTGCTAGAAAATATCTAAGTAAAATATTTTACTTATGTGGAAAGTGTGGATGTTTGGGCATCAAAAGTTTCAAGAATCCCTAAAATGTACAATGGAGATGAGGAGAAAATACCAGAATTCCCCAGCACCAGAAATGAGGCAAGAAAATCTTCAGAGGAGGTGTAAATGTGAAAAGCCAATGGCTGGTCCCACAGCAACGTTGATAACCTTGTGCCAGGACAACTGGAATAAATACATAAACATGCAGATTGAAAATATTTACAATATGAGATCTCCCTCATGTGAGAACTGAATTACAAAGACTGAAGCATATAAGAAAATAAGCTACCAGAATAAATTCGATTACACATAAATTTCTGATATTGAAATTGTCACAAATGTTTGAGTTGCTAGTGGAAGACAAAAGACATATAATCTTGGGAGTCCTAGGGCCTTGCCCACTGCCGGTCCCACTCCACACTACTACAGCTGATGCTTTCTGGAAAGCACCACCTCCTGGCAGGAGGACAACCAGCACAAATAGAGCATTAAACCACCAAAGCTAAGGACCTTCACAGAGTCTATTGCACCCTTCACGACCTCCACTGGAACAGGTGCTGGTATCCATGGCTGAGAGACCCATAGATGGTTCACATCACATGGCTCTATGGAGACAATCCCTAGTCCCAGCCCAAAGCCAGGCAGACCTGCTGGGTGGCTAGACCCAGAAGAGAGACAACAATCAATGCACTTCGGCTCACAGGAAGCCATGCCCATAGGAAAAGGGGGAGAGTACTATGTCAAGGGAACACCCCATGGGATAAAAGATTCTGAACAACAGTCTTCAGCCCTAGACCTTTCCTCTGACAGAGTCTACCAAAATGAGAAGGAACCAGAAAACCAGCCCTGGTAATCTGACAAAACAAGACTCTTCAACACCCCCCAAAAAATCACCAGTTCATCACCACTGGATCCAAAGAAGAAATCACTGATTTATCTGAAAAAGAATTCAGGTTAATTATTAAGCTAATCAGGGAGGGGCCAGAGAAAGATGAAGCCCAATGCAAGAAAATCCAAAAACTGATACAATAGGTGAAGGGAGAAATATTCAAGGAAATCAATAGCTTAAA
>NW_026663077.1:1123-2190 GCF_009828535.3 Hylobates moloch | reverse complement strand
CATTCAACTAACAGAGTTGAACCTTATTTTTAATTGTGCAGTTCTGAAACACTCTGTGTAGAAATTGCTTGTGGACAATCGGAGCGCTAAGGGGCCTATAGTGGAAACAGGAATATCTTCAAATAAAAACAACACAGAAGAATTCTGCGAAACTTCTTTCTGTTCTGTGCATTCAACTAACAGAGCTGAACCTTACTTTTGATTGAGCAGTTCTGAAACACTCTTTCTGTAGAAACTGCAAGTGGATATTTGGAGCTCTAAGGGGCCTATAGTGGAAAAAGGAATATCTTCAAATAAAAACTACACAGAAGCATTCTGTGACACTTCTTTCTGTTCTGTGCATTCAACTAACAGAGTTGAACTTCACTTTTGATTGAGCAGTTCTGGAAAACTCTTTCTGTAGAAACTGCAAGTGGAAATTTGGAGCGCTGAGGGGCCTACAGAGGAAAATGGAATATCTTCACATAAAAACTACACAAAAATATTCTGCGAATCTTCTTTCTGTTGTGCCCATTCAACTAAAAGAGTTGAACCTTTTGATTGAGCAGTTCTGAAACACTCTCTCTGTACAAACGGCAAGTGGACATTTGGATGGCTATGGGGCCAATAGTGGAAAAAGTATTATCTTCAGATAAAATCTACAGAGAAGCATTCTGCGAAACTTCTTTCTGTTCTGTGCATTCAACAGACAACCTTACTTTTGATTGAGGTGTTCTGAAACAATCTTTCTGTAGAAACTGCAAGTGGACATTCAGAGTGCTAAGGGACCTATAGTGGAAAAAGGAATATCTTCAAATAAAAACTGCACAGAAGCATTCTGTGAAAATCCTTTCTGCTCTCTGCATTCAACTAACAGATTTGAAGCTTGCTTTTGATTGAGCAGTTCTGAAACACTCTTTCTGTAGAAACAGCAATTGGACAATCTGATCCCAAATTGGCCAATAGTGGGAAAAGGAATATATTCAAATTAAAACTACACAGAAGCATTCTGCGAAACTTCTTTCTGTTCTGTGCATTCAACTAAGAGAGATGAACATCACTTTTGATTGATCAGTTCTGGAAAACTC
>NW_026663077.1:514-1086 GCF_009828535.3 Hylobates moloch | reverse complement strand
GGACATTCGGAGGGCTAAGGGGCCCATAGCGGAAAAAAGTATATCTTCAAATAAAAACTACCCAGAAATATTCTGCGAATCTTCTTTTTGTTCTACGCATTCAATTAACAGATTTGAACCTTACTTTTGATTTAGCAGTTCTGAAACACACTCTCTGTGCACACTGCATGTGGAAATTTGCAGCTCTATGGGGCCTATAGTGGAAAAAGGAGTGTCTTTAGAGAAAAACTACACAGCAGCATTCTGCAAAATTTCTTTCTGTTCTGTGAATTCAACTAACAGAGTTGAACTATACTTTTGATTGCACAGTTCTGAAACACTCTTTCTGTAGATATTGCAAGTGGACATTCGGAGCGCTATGGTGACTACGGTGGAAAAAGCGATATCGTCAAATAAAGCTACATAGAAGCAATCTCTGAAACTTCTTTCTGTTCTGTTCATTCAAGTAACAGAGTTGAAGTTTACTTTTGATTGAGCAGTTCTGAAACACTCTTTCTTTAGAAACCGAAAGTGGACATTCGGAGTGCTAAGGGGCCTATAGTGGAAGAGGGAATATCCTCAAATAAAAACTA
>NW_026663077.1:0-449 GCF_009828535.3 Hylobates moloch | reverse complement strand
GACACACTCTCTCTAGAAACTGCAGGTGAACATTAGGAGCGCTAAGGGGCCTAGAGTGGAAAAAGGGATATCTTCAAATAAAAACTACACAGAAACATTCTGTGAAACTTCTTTCTGTTCTGCTCATTCAACTAACAGACGTGAACCTTTCTTCTAATGGAGCAGTTCTGAAACCCTTTTTGTGAAGAAACTGCTAGTGGACATTGGGAGGGCTAAGGGGCCTAAAATGGAAAAAGGAATGGCTTCCAATAAAACTACACAGAAGCATTCAGCGAAACATCTTTCTGTTCTGTGATTTCAACTAACAGAGGTGAATCTTACTTTTGATTGAGCAGTTCTGAAACACTCTTTCTGTAAAAACTGCAAGTGCTAGTGTACATTGGGAGCGCTAAGGGGCCTATAATGGAAAAAGGAATAGCTTCCAATAAAAACTACACATAAGCATTCTG
>NW_026663076.1:901-2191 GCF_009828535.3 Hylobates moloch | reverse complement strand
GATTAAGGGTGGGTCTGCCTTTCCCAGCCCACTGACTCAAATGTCATCATATGAACCAAGTAGCAGTCCGGTTTGCATAGCAGCCTGGATATTTTGCAGAGCCTTATTTTGTTTTGGCCCCCACTGAAAACTAGTAGCTTTTTGGTTTACTCAGTGGATAGGTTCAATGTCACCATAGCCATAGCCAAATACTTCTACCATGATAAGTCACTGCTCAAATATTCTAATTATGAACCACCATGTGGCCCCTGGAATTCAAGCAAATCTATCACAATAGCCATCTGACATTGACAAGACGTGTTATTTTTTCCACATCTTTTCCTTGAGAGGAGATATTCTGGTAGTGAACTTAAAAGGAATCCCTCAGTTTTGCTTTTACATTTATTTTTATTACTTTCTCTTCTTACTTTTAGCAGTAGGAAAATATTAGAAGTACATTGGAGCAACACACTATTAGGAAGCAGAAGTTTAGCATACAAGCATATATATAAGGTAATTACAGGCCCTCACAACTTTTGTCTCTGGCCCAAATAATTTTGTGTGCTTATGCATTAACTTAAATTTTATTCTAGATGTTTCAATTTCAAATGAAATAAAGTAAATAAAATTAGAAACATGGAAAGAGAAGGGAAAAAAGCACTTTCATTTGCACTATTTTGTACCTTAAATTTTTCATCTATCTATAATCTATCTATATTTTAACATATGTAACTAATTTTTTATTAAGCTAAATTCAAAGACACAATTCTTGAACATATTCTCTGAAGAATCACCTGATCAAATGCAGCTGTTATGTAACCAATGTCCTTAGAATCAAGTGAAAGACATATATTAATCTTTCAAATATTTTGCACTTAATGACAGTTCATGATCGGTTACATGTCACATGTTCTGCTGAGAATCATTTTTGAATATAATAACATTTTTGTTATTGAAAGATAATTTCATTTTTTTACAAATTAATGGGTAAAATAATTTTTAATCTTTCGCCCAAAATAACTATCAGAACGCTTCGTGTAATACTATGACTATATATCAAATGTGTCCCTAGACAATTTATAATTTGGAGACTGCCATTTGAATATTAATACTACAAGCAAAAGTAAGTGAAGTGATGGTTTCATTGGGTGGAATTTGGTGGCCAAATTTGAAAAAAATTAGTAAGTTCCAAAGGCGGGATATTGATTAAATAAATAACCTAATGTATGCTACTGAAGCACTGCCTCTGGTAAAGGTTAGGGTAATAACTACTGTGGGACTCCAAACTTCTCCAAAATATGTCACCCCACA
>NW_026663076.1:0-891 GCF_009828535.3 Hylobates moloch | reverse complement strand
CTAGGCCAGTCCCTCTTTTCATATTTTTCTGCCTGCTTATATTCTAGCCATGCTGGCAGCTGGTTAGATTGTGCCTACCTAGATTAAGGGTGGGTCTGCCTTTCCCAGCCCACTGACTCAAATGTCATCATATGAACCAAGTAGCAGTCCGGTTTGCATAGCAGCCTGGATATTTTGCAGAGCCTTATTTTGTTTTGGCCCCCACTGAAAACTAGTAGCTTTTTGGTTTACTCAGTGGATAGGTTCAATGTCACCATAGCCATAGCCAAATACTTCTACCATGATAAGTCACTGCTCAAATATTCTAATTATGAACCACCATGTGGCCCCTGGAATTCAAGCAAATCTATCACAATAGCCATCTGACATTGACAAGACGTGTTATTTTTTCCACATCTTTTCCTTGAGAGGAGATATTCTGGTAGTGAACTTAAAAGGAATCCCTCAGTTTTGCTTTTACATTTATTTTTATTACTTTCTCTTCTTACTTTTAGCAGTAGGAAAATATTAGAAGTACATTGGAGCAACACACTATTAGGAAGCAGAAGTTTAGCATACAAGCATATATATAAGGTAATTACAGGCCCTCACAACTTTTGTCTCTGGCCCAAATAATTTTGTGTGCTTATGCATTAACTTAAATTTTATTCTAGATGTTTCAATTTCAAATGAAATAAAGTAAATAAAATTAGAAACATGGAAAGAGAAGGGAAAAAAGCACTTTCATTTGCACTATTTTGTACCTTAAATTTTTCATCTATCTATAATCTATCTATATTTTAACATATGTAACTAATTTTTTATTAAGCTAAATTCAAAGACACAATTCTTGAACATATTCTCTGAAGAATCACCTGATCAAATGCAGCTGTTATGTAACCAATGTCCTTA
>NW_026663075.1:0-2191 GCF_009828535.3 Hylobates moloch | reverse complement strand
AAGTTTACTTTTGATTGAGCAGTTCTGAAAACCTCTTTCTGTAGAAATTGCAGGTGGATATTCAGAGCACTAAAGGGCCTGTAGTGGAAAAAGAAATATCTTCAAATAAAAACTACACAGAAGTATTCTCTGACACTTCTTTCTGTTCTGTGCATTCAACTAACAGAGTTGAATTTTCCTTTTGATTGAGCAGTTCTGAAACACTCTTTCTGTAGAAACTGGAAGTGGACATTCGGAGCGCTAGGGGGCCTATAGTGGAAAAAGGAATATCTTCAAATAAAAACTACATAGAAGCATTCTGTTAAACTACTTACAGCTCTGTGCATTCCACTAACAGAGTTAAAGCTTGCTTTTGATTGAGCAGTTCTGAATCTCTCTTTCTGTAGAAACTGCAAGAGGACATTCGGAGCACTAAGGGGCCTGTAGTGGAAAAAGGAACATCTTCCAATAAAATCAACACAGAAGCATTCTGTGAAACTTCCTTCTGTTCTGTCTATTCAACTGAGAGTGTTGAAGCTTACTTTTGATTGAGCAGTTCTGAAACACTCTTTCTGTAGAAACTGCAAGTGGACATTCGGGGCGCTCGGGGGCCTATAGTGGAAAAAGGAATATCTTCCCATTATAGCTACAAAGAAGAATTCTGTGAAACTTCTCTCTGTTCTGTGCATTCAACAAACAGGGTTGAATATTACTTTTGATTGATCAGTTCTGAAACACTCTTTCTGCAGAAACTGCAAGTGGACATTCGGAGCGCTAGGGGGCCTACAGTGGAAAAAGGAATATCTTCAAATTATGACTACACAGAAGCATTCTGTGAAACTTCTCTCTGTTCTGTGCATTCACCTAACAGGGTTGAACATTACTTTTAATTGAGCAGTTCTGAAACACTCTTTCTGTAGAAACTGCAAGAGGACATTCGGAGCACTAAGGGGCCTGTAGTGGAAAAAGGAACATCTTCCAATAAAATCAACACAGAAGCATTCTGTGAAACTACTTTCTGTTCTGTGTATTCAACTAAGAGTGTTGAAACTTACTTTTGATTGAGCAGTTCTGAAACACTCTTTCTGTAGAAACTGCAAGTGGACATACGGAGCGCTAGGGGGCCTATAGGGGAAAAAGGAATATCTTCAAATTATAACTACACAGAAGCATTCTGTGAAACTTCTCTCTGTTCTGTGCATTCAACTAACAGGGTTGAACATTACTTTTGATTGAGCAGTTCTGAAACACTCTTTCTGTAGAACCTGCAAGTGGACATTCGGAGCGCTAGGAGGCCTATAGTGGAAAAAGGAATATGTTCAAATTATAACTACACAGAAGCATTCTGTGAAACTTCTTTCTGTTCTGTCCTTTCAACTAACAGAGTGGAAGCTTACTATTGATTGAGCAGTTCTGAAACACTCTTTCTGTTGAAACTGCAAGTGGACATTCGGGGCGCTACGGGGCCTATAGTGGAAAAAGGAATATCTTCAAATAAAAACTACAGAGAAGGATTATGTGAAACTTCTTTCAGTTCTGTGCATTCAACTAACAGAGTTGAATCTTCTTTTGATTCAGCAGTTCTGAAACTCTCTTTCTGTAGAAACTGCACGGGGACATTCTGAGCGCTAAGGGGCCAAAAGTGGAAAAAGGAACATCGTCCAATAAAAACAACACAGAAGCGTTCTGTGAAACTTCTTTCTGTTCTGTGTATTCAACTAAAGGGGTTGAACCTTACTTTTGATTGAGTAGTTCTGAAACACTCTTTCTGTAGAAACTGCAAGTGGACATTCGAAGCGCTATCTGGCCTACAAGGAAAAAGGAATATCTTCAAGTAAAAATTACACAGAAGCATTCTGTGAAACTTCTTTCTGTTCTGTCCATTCAACTAACATAGTTGAAGCTTACTTTTGATTGACCAGTTCTGAAACCCTCTTTCTGTAGAAACTGCAGGTGGATATTCAAAGCATTAAAGGGCCTGTAGTGGAAAAAGAAATATCTTCAAATAAAAACTACCCAGAAGCATTCTGTGAAACTTCTTTCTGTTCTGTCCATTCAACTAACAGAGTTGAATCTTCCTTATGATTGAGCAGTTCTGAAACACTCTTTCTGTAGAAACTACAAGTGGACATTCGGAGCGCTAATGGGCCAGTAGTGGAAAAAGGAATATCTTCAAATAAAAACTACATAGAAACATTCTGTGAAACTTTTT
>NW_026663074.1:0-2192 GCF_009828535.3 Hylobates moloch | reverse complement strand
TAGACAGAAATAAACAATAAGCAACTTATGAGATGCATATGAAAGAATAAAAAATAGTTGCAAATTTTAGTGCTAGAAGCTGAAAAAGTTATCTATTTTACTACAAGTGTTATCATGCAGGGTAAGTAAGAGAGAAAAAGCAGTATTTCCTTACCTAACTAAAAAATACTCTGTCATTCAAGTGAAAATATCAGACATTTATCGATCACCAATTCTGTGCTAAAAACTGTTCTAAGTGCTTCACATGTTCTAACTTACTTAATTGTTACAGCAACCCTATAAGATAAATAATATTTTATACTCATTTAAAGATTAAGAAACGTAAGAACAGGAAACTTTAATAATTTGTCCATAGGCATACTCTAATTAAGTAGGAGAACTAGGGTTAGAAACCAGGCAGTCTGTCTCCGAAAACTGTTTTCCTTTCAGTGACATTAGATATGTTGCCAAAGTATCTTCCTAAGCCACCAAATTACATACAATATTTTGGGGGCATGCTTCTTGCATGCTGGCAGAGTTGATTGAAAGTTGACAAAGCCTTCAAGTATTGTGCAGGCTTTGGTCCACTTTTTTGAATAATAATATGCACACTGTCCTACATCTACCATACTGTCCAACCCTCTATCAATGACATCACAAAAAGCCTGTGGGCATGCTCGGCCAAACCCCATAACAAAGGCATTGTGGAAATCCTAGTGTGCAGTGCAGCTCTTCTTTTCAAAGCACAGAATGTCTCAGAGGGTCTCTTATGTGCGCTACTCTGATTACTCACAAAATAATTCTCTGCTATGGACTCTCCTTACTGGTAGAGATTGGAGCCAAAATTGTAACAAACCTGCACGTTCTGCACATGTATCCCAAAAATTAAAGTAAAAATTTTTTTTAAAAAGTGTCAAAAAAACCCAAGACTAAGTCCTTAAGGAGCTCATGGTCTAGTAGTTGATACAAAGGAAGGGACAGTCATCCTAAAAGTCTTCCTAAAAGAAATGACACCTAAGCTGAAACCCAAAGGATGAGGGTAGTCTTATCTTTTCTGATAGTAAAGTCTAAGTGACAGTAGTTGTCATGAGAAAAGATTGTGGGACCTGGCATGGTGGCTCATGACTGTAATCCCAGCACTTTGGGAGGCCGAGGTGGCTTGACTGGTGAGGCTGAGAAGTTCGAGACCAGGCTAGGCAACATGGTGAAACTCCATCTCCACAAAAAATACAAAAATTAGACACGCATGAGGGTGCATGCCTGTAACCTCAGCTAAGTCTTAGGCTGGACGATTGCCTGAGACCAGGAGGTTGAGGTTGCATTGAGCAGGGATTGTGCCACTGACTCTAGCCTGGGTGACAGAGTGAGACCCTGTCTCACACACACACACACACACACAATATTAGTTCTGTTCTCTTCCTGGGTTGATATGCTTCTATTCTATCTAGGCCAGAATGCTTTCTGAAATGGAAATGTGCCTATATTCCTACCTGCTTAACCTTATTATGGGATTTTGATAAACTACAGGAAAGTAGTTACACTCCTCTAGATGTCTTCCAAAATGTACTTGATGTATTTGGTGCTCAGTGTATGAATTGTTCTTCCCACAAATGCCTTGGATTCTAGTAAGGGTGAGTTCCTTGTATTTCTTTAACTCGCCACAATCATCCATACTTCTATTATTTTGTATAACATGATTACCTTGTCAGTGGAAATATAAATAAATAAAATTACTTTGAAGCGCTGTGGCGTTGCCCAATAGAACTGACGATCCACAAATTTTATAACCCAGACATTCCAGGTATCGGAAGATACGGTCCGGAAAGAGAATCTATTGGTTATTTACATTAGGAGACATGTTCACAAAATCAAAATACAAAAATCATTCCAAATATACAACAGCAGAAAATGAACAAATATATATCATTATGCACATTTATCCAACTTTGGGTTTTCCACTACAAACTCACTCTTGATTGTTTACATAAATAGATCTGGACTCTTTAAGTATTTTTTTCTTTGCCACGTGTTAAGATGTCAATCTGTGTGAATAGAAAGCATTGGAGAGAAATTCCAAAAAAGCGCTTCCAATCTGCTTTGGAAATGACACCTCCAGTGTCTGGCCTGGAGGGCATACAGGGATACACCAATGCCCAGATTGTGTACTTCAGGCAGTTGCTATAGCAGCCACTTCCTGAAGTTCATGGCGGCCA
>NW_026663073.1:0-2193 GCF_009828535.3 Hylobates moloch | reverse complement strand
GGAGCCAAGATGGCCGAATAGGAACAGCTCCGGTCTCCAGCTCCCAGCCCCAGCGACACAGAAGACTGGTGATTTCTGCATTTCTGCTTGAGGTACCGGTTTCATCTCACTAGGGAGTGCCTAACAGTGGGTGCAGGACAGACGGTGAAGCGCACTGTGCGCGAGCCGAAGCAGGGCGAGGCATTGCCTCACTCGGGAAGTGCAAGGGGTCAGGGAGTTCCCTTTCCTAGTCAAAGAAAGGGGAAACAGACGGCACCTGGAATATCGGGTCAGTCCCATCCTAATACTGCGCTTCTCCAACGGGCCTGGAAAACGGCACACTAGGAGATTGTGTCCCGCACCTGGCTCGGAGGGTCCTGTGCCCACGGAGTCTCGCTGATTGCTAGCACAGCAGTCTGAGATCAAGCTGCTAGGCGGCAGCGAGGCTGGGGGAGGGGCGCCCGCCATTGCCCAGGCTTGCTTAGGTAAACAAAGCAGCCAGGAAGCTCGAACTGGGTGGAGCCCACCATAGCTCAAGGAGGCCTGCCTGCCTCTGTAGGCTCCACCTCTGGGGGCAGGGCACAGACAAACAAAAACTCAGCAAAGAACCTCCACAGACTTAAATGCCCCTGTCTGACTGACAGCTTTGAAGAGAGTAGTGGTTCTCCCAGCACGCAGCTGGAGATCTGAGAACAGACAGACTGCCTCCTAAAGTGGGTCCCTCACCCCTGAGCAGCCTAACTGGGAGGCACCCCCCCAGTAGGGTCAGACTGACACCTCATTCAACCGGGTACTCCCCTGAGACAAAACTTTCAGAGGAACTATCAGACAGCTGAATTTGTGGTCTCACGAAAATCCGCTGTTCTGCAGCCACCGCTGCTGACACCCAGCCAAACAGGGTCTGGAGTGGACCTCTAGTAAACTCCAACAGACCTGCAGCTGAGGGTCCTGTCTGGTAGAAGGAAAACTAACAAACAGAAAGGACTTCAACACCAAAAACCCATCTGTACATCACCATCACCAAAGACAAAAAGTAGATAAAACCACAAAGATGGGGAAAAAACAGAGCAGAAAAACTGGAAACTCTAAACAACAGAGCACCTCTCCTCCTCCAAAGGAACGCAGTTCCTCACCAGCAACGGAACAAAGCTGGATGGAGGATGACTTTGATGAGTTGAGAGAAGAAGGCTTCAGACGATCAAACTACTCTGAGCTACGAGAGGAAATTCAAAACAATAGCAAAGAAGTTAAAAACTTTGAAAAAAAATTAGAAGGATGGATAACTAGAATAACCAATGGAGAGAAGGGCTTAAAGGAGCTGATGGAGCTGAAAGCCAAGTTTCGAGAACTACGCGAAGATTGCAGAAGCCTCAGTAGCAGATGCGATCAACTGGAAGAAAGGGTATCACTGATGGAAGATGAAATGAATGAAATGAAGAGAGAAGGGAAGTTTAGAGAAAAAAGAATAAAAAGAAATGAACAAAGCCTCCAAGAAATTTGGGACTATGTGAAAAGACCAAACCTACGTCTGATTGGTGTACCTGAAAATGATGGGGAGAATGGAACCAAGTTGGAAAACACTCTGCAAGATATTATCCAGGAGAACTTCCCCAATCTAGCAAGGCAGGCCAGCATTCAGATTCAGGAAATACAGAGAACGCCACAAAGATACTCCTCGAGAAGGGCAACTCCAAGACACATAATTGTCAGATTCACCAAAGTTGAAATGAAGGAAAAAATGTTAAGGGCAGCCAGAGAGAAAGGTCGGGTTACCCACAAAGGGAAGCCCATCAGACTAACAGCTGATCTCTCAGCAGAAACTCTACAAGCCAGAAGAGAGTGGGGGCCGATATTCAACATTCTTAAAGAAAAGAATTTTCAACCCAGAATTTGCTATCCCGCCAAACTAAGCTTCATAAGTGAAGGAGAAATAAAATACTTTACAGACAAGCAAACGCTGAGTGATTTTGTCACCACCAGGCCTGCCCTAAAAGAGCTCCTGAAGGAAGCACTAAACATGGAAAGGAACAACCGGTTCCAGCCACTGCAAAAACATGCCAAATTGTAAAGACCATCGAGGCTAGGAAGAAACTATAGCAACTAACGAGCAAAATAACCAACTAACATCATAATGACAGGATCAGATTCACACATAACAATATTAACGTTAAATGTAAATGGGCTAAATGCTCCAATCAAAAGACACAGACTGGC
>NW_026663072.1:0-2194 GCF_009828535.3 Hylobates moloch | reverse complement strand
AATGGAATGGAATGGAATGGAATGGAATGGAATGGAATGGAATGGAACGGAATGGAATGGAGTGGAATGGAATGCATTGGATCGCAGTGGAGAAGAGTGAAATCGAATTAAATGGAAGGGAATGGCATGGAAGGAAATGCAGTAGAACGGAATCAAATGGATTGTGTTGGAATGGAGTGGAGTGGAGTATTTTCGAGAGGAATGGAATGGAAGGGAAGGTAATGGAAAGGAATGCAATGCAATGGAATGGATTGGAATGGAATGGAATGGAATGGAATCGAGTGGAGTGGAGTGCCATGTGGTGGAATGGAGTATAAACTTATGGAGTGGAGTGGAGTGGAATGCAATGGAATGGAATGGAATGGATTCGAATTGACTGGAATGGGAAGGAATGGAGTCAAGTGGAGTAGAGTAGAGTGGGATCGAGTGGAATGGAATGGAATGGATTGGAATGGAATCAAATGCAATGCAGTGGATCGGAGTGGAGTGGAATGGAGTGTAATGGAATGAAATGGAAGGGAATGTAATGGAACGCAATGCAATGAAACGGAAAGGAATGGAAGGGAATGGAATGGAGTGGAGTAAAGTGGAGTGCAGTGTAGTGGAATGATGTAGAAAGGAGTGGAGTGGATTGAGTTGAAGTGGAGTGGATTGGAGAGGAGTAGAGTGGAGTGTTATTGAATGGAATGGTAGGGAATGGAATTGAATGGAATGCAGTGGATTGGAGAGGATTGGAGTGGAGTGGAACGGAATGGAATTGAAGGGAATGAAATGGAATGCAAAGGAATGGTATAGAACGGAATGGAATGGAATGGAACGAAATGGAATGGAATGGATTTCAAAGGAGTGGAGTGGAGTGCAGAGTAGTGGAATGGAGAAGAAATGAAAGCAGTTGAGTGGAAAGGATTTGAGTGGAATTCAATGGAAAGGAATGGAATGGAGTGGAGATGAGTGGAATAGAGTGTAGTGGATTAGAGTGGATTTGAGTGGAATGGAATGGAAGGGAATTCAATGGAGTGGAATGCAATGGATTGAAATGGAAAGGAACGGAATGGAGTGGAATGGACTGCAGCGCAGTGGAATTTAGTAGAAATGACTGGAGTGGAAGTGTGTGGAGATGAGTGGAATGAAATGGAAAGGAATGGGAGGGATTGGAGGGGTGCGGAATGGAGTGGAGTGGATTGGAGTGCATTTGAGTGGAATGGAATGAAATATAATGCAATGCAATACAGTGGATTGGAAAAGAGTGCAATTCAGTGGCATGGAATGGAACGTAACGGAATGGAATGGACTGCAATGTGATGGAATGGAATGGAATGGAACAGAATGGAATGGAATGGAATGGAGTGGAGTGGAGTGCAGTGTAGTGAAATGTCATAGAAAGGAATGGAGTGGAGTGGAGTGGAATGGAGAGGAATGTAGTGGAATGGAATGTAGTGGAGTGGAGTGTAGTGGTGTGGCATGGAATTGAGTGGAGAGGAGTGGAGTTGAGTGGAATGGAATGGAATGGAATGGAATGGAATGAAAGGGAATGGAATGGAATGGTGAAATGAAATGTGAGCTGTGATTCTGCCACTGCAATATTTACAGGGTGAAAGAGTGAGATCACGTGGACAGAAATGAATGGAATGGAATGCACTGCAATGGATTGGACTGAAGTGGAGGGAAGTGGAGTGGATTTGACTGTAATAGAGTGGAGGGGAATGGAGAGGGAATGAATTGGATGCAAAGAAATTCAATGAAGTGGATTGGAGTGAATTAGAGTGGAGTGGAGTGGAAAGGAATGGTATGGAAAGCAACGGAATGGAAAGGAATGCAATGTAATGGAAGGACAAGCAATGGAATGGAAGGAAAAACGATGGAATGGAATGCAGTGAATGGGAGTGTAGTGGAGTGGAGTGGAATGGAATGGAATGGAAGGGAAAGGAGTTGAGTGGAATGAAATGGAACGCAATGGAACATAATGGAATGGAACAGAGAGGAGTGGTGTGCATGTAATGGAATGGAGTAGAACGGAATGGAGAGGAGTGGAGTGGAGTGGAAGGGAATGGAATGGAAGGGAATGGAATGGAATGGAATGGAAAGCAAAGGAAACGAATAGAATGGAATGGAATGGGATGGAATGGAATGGAATGGTATGGGATGGGATGGAATGGAATGGAATGGAATGGAATGGAATGGAATGGAATGGAAT
>NW_026663071.1:0-2194 GCF_009828535.3 Hylobates moloch | reverse complement strand
GAATTAGGGCAATTCCATTTCAAATCTGACTTGTGTGTCCATGTGATTTTTTTCATAATCAGTGAAGCTTCACAGTGTGATTTTGTTTTATTTTATTTTATGTATTTATTTATTTAGAGAGGGAGTCTCGTGCTGATGCCCAGGCCGGAGTGCAGTGGCACAGTCTTGGCTCACTGCAACCTCCCTCTCCTGGGTTCAAGCGATTCTCCTGCTTCAGCCTCCTGAGTACCTGGGATTACAGGCATCCACCACCACACCCAGCTAATTTTTATATTTTTAGTAGAGACTGGGTTTCACCATGTTGGCCAGGCTGTTCTCGAACTCCTGACCTCAAGTGATCCACCTTCCTCGGCTTCCCAAAGTGTTGGGATTACAGGCGTGAGCCACCGCAGCCGGCCGATTTTGTTTTATTTTAAGGAAATAGGGCCAGGCACAGTGGCTCACACCTTTAGTCCCAGCTACTTGGGAGGCTGAGGTGGCTTGCTTGAGCCCAAGAGGTTGAGGCTGCAGTCAGCTATGATTGAGTCACTGCACTCCATCCTGGAAAACAGAATGATACCTTGTCTCATAAAAAAAAAAATTTCGAATCAATGAAAGAAAATGAAATAACATCTGTTCTTCAGTAAAGTTTAATAGTTTTCTGCTTAATTATATTAATTTTATCCCTAGAAATGTACTTTTGTTGCTATTGTGAAAGGTATTCTCTGTTAGGTTTTTGTTTGTTTGTTTGTTTTTGAGACAGAGTCTCACTGTGTCGCCCAGGCTGGAGTACAGTGGTGCAGTCTTGGCTCACTGCAACCTCTGCCCCCCAGGTCCAAGTGATTCTCCTGCCTCAGCCTCCTGGGTAGCTGGGATTAGAGGCACCTGCCACCATACCCACCTAATTTTTTGTATTTTTAGTAGAGACAGGGTTTCACCTTGCTGGCCAGGGTGGTCTCAAACTCCTGACCTCAAATGATCTGCCTACCTCAGCCTTGAAAACTTCTGGGATTACAGATGTGAGCCACCACATCTGGCTGTCTGTTAAGTTTTTCTAATTGGTTATTGCTTGTATAAGAAAGGAAGAATATTGACTTTTCTTTTTTACTATTGACTTTCATGTATTAACTTCTTTGCCACTTTATTGAATTCTTATTAATTTAGTAATGTTTCAGTTGATGCTACTGGGTTTTATAAACATGCTGTTGTGTTGCAAAAAATTATTTTGATTGTTTCTTTCTAATATTTTATGTCTCTTATTTTTCTTAATGTGTGGGCTAGAGAATGTTTGGAATTAGGCTAAGTAATAACAGTGATGGTAGAAATTCTCGTTTTGTCCCTAATGTTTACAGTGGGTTTCAGTTAGGATTTTTTTTTTTTTTTTTTTTTCATCCAAGCTGGAGTGCAATGGCTCAATCTCAGCTCACTGCAACCTCTGCCTCCTGGGCTCAAGCTATTCTCCTGCCTCAGCCTCCTGAGTAGCTGGGATTATAGGCACCTGCCAGCATGCCTGGCTAATTTTTCTATTTTTAGTAGAGACAGGGTTTCACCACATTGGCCAGGCTGGTCTCGAACTCCTGGCCTCAAGCAATCCACCTGCCTCGGCCTCCCAAAGTGCTGAGATTACAGGTGTGAGCCACCGTGCCTGGCCAGTTAGATGATTTTTTTATCCCACTAAGTACATTAATCTACCCTAATTTACTCAGTTTCAAATTCAGGATCACATATATAATTTAATCAAAATCCTCTTTGACTTTTATGAGGTGAACATAAGATTGGAGTGCAGTGATGTGATCATGGCTCACTGCAGCCTCAACCTCCTGGGCTCAAGTGATCCTCCTCCTGCCTCAGCACGCCTGGCTAATTTTTTATTATTTGTAGAGATGAGGTTTCACTATGTTGTCCATGCTGGTCTCAAACTCCTGGTCTCAAGTGATTCTCCCACCTTGGCCTCCCAAAGTGCTGGGATCACAGGCATGAGTCACTACACCTGACCCCTTTTAACCACCATGCCCAGCTATTTTATTTTTTTAGTTTTTAAATTTTTAATGGAGACGGGGTTTCACCATGTTGGCCAGGCTGGTCTGGAACACCTGACCTCAAGTGATCTACCTACCTCAGCCTCCCAAAGCGCTGGGATTACAGGTGTGAGCCACCATACCCAGCCTATGGCCAAGTTTAAAGAAAAGAGGCATAGTCAGCTGGGTGCAGTGGC
>NW_026663070.1:0-2194 GCF_009828535.3 Hylobates moloch | reverse complement strand
TTTTTTTTGAGATGGAGTTTTGCTCTTGTTGCCCATGTTGGAGAGCAATGGTGTGATCTCGGTTCATCGCAACCTCTGCCTCCTGGCTTCAAGCGATTTCCCTGCCTCAGCCTCCTGAGTAGCAGGATTACAGGCATGTGCCACCATGCCCAGCTAATTTTGTATTTTTAATAGAGATGGGGTTTCTCCATGTTGGTCAGGCTGGTCTCAAACTCCTGACCTCAGGTGATCTGCCTGCCTCGGCCTCCCAAAGTGCTGGGATTATAGGCCTGAATCACCACATCCAGCCCCCGCTAAATTTTTTTAGTTAGCCAAGTATGGAGGCATGCACCTGTGGTCCCAGCTATTCCAGAGGCTTAGGTGGGAGGATTGCTTGAGCCCCAGAGATCAAGGCTGTAGTGAGCCATGAATGTGCCACTGCACTCCGGTCTGGGCAACAGAGCAAGACCCTATCTCTTAAACAATCAAAAAAACTTAAAAAGAGGGAAAATAGATATATTTGGCTTTTTCAGGTCAGAATCTCAGAGCTACTTAAACTAGAAATGAGGTTAAAAAATTTCTAATATTGATTTTACTGATTAAAGATGTTAAAGTAAAACAAAAATCTGACATTTTTTGGAGACGGGGTCTCGCTCTGTTGCCCAGGCTGGAATGCGGTGGTACAGTCATGGCTCACTGCAGCCTTAACATCCTAGGCTCAAGTGATCCTTCCACCTCAGCCTCCCAAATAGCTGTGACTACAGACATGCTCCACTACTATGCCTGGCTAATTTTCTATTTTTTGTAGAGGCAGGGTTTCACTATGTTACCCTAGTTAGTCTTGAACTCCTGAGCTCAGGTGATCCTCCTCCATTGGTCTCCCAAAATCTGACTTTTCAAATACCATGACGTGAATTGAAAATTATTATTTTTAATTTTTTTCATTCACCAGAATGAAAAATATTTTACTTACTAAAAAGTAGTAATGTCTTATTTACAAACATAGGAAATTAAACTTATAAAATAAGTAAATGCCTAATAATATTCCTAGTACTTAACAGGAACATAGGATATTAATTTAGCTGAAATCTGAAGAGGGGAGTTATAACAGCAGCAAAAAGATGAGTAAGAGAAATTTGTCAGGAAAAAGGTAATAAGGAACACAGAAGAACAGTGACGGATGGTGTTGATTTAAAAAAAAATTTTTTTGAGACAGTCTTGCTCTATCACCCAAGCTGGAGTGCAGTGGCATGATCTCTGCTCACTGTAATCTCCACCTCATGCATTCAAGTTATTCTCGTGCCTCAGTCTCTCGAGTAGCTGTGACTCGAGGCACACGCCACCCAAACGAGCTAATTTTTTGTATTTTGGTAGAGATGGGTTTTCGCCATGTTGCCCAGGCTGGTCTCGCACTCCTGAGCTCAGACAATCTGCCTACCTTGGCCTCCCAAAGTGCTGGGATTATAAGCATGAGCCACCACACTGGCCTGTCAATCACTTTAAATTTCTTTTCATGGTTCTGCAGGTTACTAACATGTCGCTCCTCCTAACCCCCTCATAGTTTAGTTTTTTTTTTTTCTTTTCTTTTTTTTTTTTTTTTTTGAGATGGAGTCTCGCTCTGTCGCCCAGGCTGGAGTGCAGTGGCGCAATCTTGGCTCACTGCAAGCTCCGCCTCCCAGTTTCAAAGGATTCTCCTGCCTCAGCCTCCAGAGTAGCTGGGACTACAGGCACGTGCCACCATGCCCAGCTAATTTTTGTACTTTTAGTAAAGATGGGGTTTTGCCATGATGGCCAGGCTGGTCTTGAACTCCTGAGCTCGGGTGGTCCACTGGCCTCAGCCTCCCAAAGTGCTGGGATTACAGGCGTGAGCCATCGCGCTCAATTCCACTCACGGTTTTTAAAAACTAGCTTACAAAGACATACGTAAGGTAATTCACCTCACTATTGCTTATAATAATAATAAGAGAAGAGTGAAACACCACAAATACCCATCAAAAGAGGACAGGTTAATACAATCCAATCAATGCCATGCGCTCATTTTCTATGAATGAAGCAGAGCTAAGGGTACTGAAGGGACAGATGCCTCAGAAAGTGATTAGGTGAAAAAATAAAGTCACTGCATGGTATGTATAATATGGTATCTTTTTAAAAAAATTAGGTCACGCCTGTAATCCCAGCACTTTGGGAGGCTGAGGCGGGCGGATCATGAGGTCAG
>NW_026663069.1:0-2195 GCF_009828535.3 Hylobates moloch | reverse complement strand
CCATTCCATTCCATTCCATTCCAATGTATCCCATTCCATTCCATTCCATTCCATTCCTCTCCCCTCCACTCCACTCCAAAACACTCAATTTCACTCCGCTCCACTCCACTCCACTCAATTCATTCCCATTCCATTCCATGTCATTCCACTCCACTGCACTCCACTCCACTCCAATCCCTTCCAATACATGCCATCCCATTCCATGCCACTCCATTCCACTCCACTCCTCTCCATTCCATTCCAGTCCATTCTATTCCATTCCATTTCTTTCTTTCGATAGGGTCTCATTCTGTCACCCAGGCTGGCATGCAGTGGCACAATCTCTGCTCAAATTTCATTACACCATTCCATTCCTTTTTGTTCCATTCCATTCCATTCCAATCCACTCCACGCCACTCCACTCCACTCCATTCCTTTCCATTCCGTTCCACTCCACTTCTCTCCACTCCACTCCCCTCCATTCCATTCCATTCCATCCCGATCCGTTCCACTCCATTCCACTCCACTCCACTCCATCCATTACATTCCACCCCATTCCATTCTATCCCATTCCTTTCCACTCCATTCCAGTCCACTCCAATCCACCCCACTCCACTACACTCTACACCATTCCAGTCCACTGGATTGCATTCCATTCGTATCTTTCTACAGGATCTCACTGAGTCACCCAGGCTGGTGTGAAATTTCACACTCTCAGCTCACATTTCATTTCATCATTCCATTCCATTTCTTTCCAGTCCATTCCAATCCACTCTATTCCATTCCATTCTATTGCACTCCACTCTATTCCACTCCACTCCACTTCACTCCACTCCATTCATTTCTATTCCATTCCATTCCACTCCATTCCATTCCCTACCTTTCTTTCAATGAGATCTCACTTTTCAACCAGGCTGGAGTGCAGTGGCACAATCTCAGCTCACGTTTCATTTCATCATTCCATTCCATTCCATTCCATTCCACTCCACTCCACTCTATTTCATTCCCCTCTATTCCACTCCACTCCACTCCAATCCACTCGACTTCATTCCATTCCATTCTATTCCACTCCAATTCAGTCCAATCCATTACATTCCACTTCTCTCCACTCCACTTCTTTCCGCTCCATTCCATTACACTCCATTGCATCCAAATGCGCTCCATTCCATCCCATTCCTTTCTTTTGAAAGAATCTCACTCTGTCACTCAGGCTGGAGTGCACTAGCACAATGGCAGCTCATATTTCATTTCACCATTCCATTCCATTCCACTCCTTTCCACTCCATTCCATTCCACTCCACTCCATCCCATTCCCTCCCATTCAATTCCACTCCATTCCTTTCCATTCCACTCCATTCCATTCCATTCCACTCCATTCCATTCCATTCCAACCCATTCCTTTCCATTCCTTCTTTCTAAGGGATCTCACTCTTTCACGCATGCTGGAGTGCAGTGGCACAATCTCAGCTCATATTTCTTTTCAGCATTCCATTCCATTCCATTCCTTTCAATTCCAATCCATTCGATTCCCTTCTATTCTACTCCATTCCACTCCACTACAGTACGCTCCACTTTATTCCATTCCATTCCACTCCATTCTGCTCCACTCCAGTCCCACCGAATCCAATGAACTCCACTCCACTCCTTCCTATTCCATCGCATTCCATTTCACTCTATTCCACTCCACTTCAGTCCACTCCTCTCTACTTCACTCCATTCCATTCTATACCATACTATTCCATTCCATTCCATTCCACTCCTCTCCACTCCACTCCTCTCCACTCCACTCCACTGCATCCCATTCCATCCCATTCCTTTCCAATCCTTTCCACTCATCTCCACTCCCCTCCACTCCACTCCATTCGATTTTATCCCATTGCACTCCACTCCATTACACTCCACTTCACTCCAATCCACTGCATTCCATTACATCACATTCCATTCCACTCCACTCCACTCTAATTCACTCCAATCCACCCATTCCATTCCACTCCACTCCACTTCACTCCACTCCACTTTACTCCACTCCATTCCATTCCATTCCGTTCCATTCCATTCCATTCCATTCCTCTCCATTCCATTCCATTCCTTTCCTTTGACAGGATCTCACTCTGTCACTCAAGCTGGAGTGAAGTGGCACAATTTCAGCTCACATGTCCTTTCATAATTATTCCATTCCATTCCATTCCATTCCATTCCATTCCATTCCATTCCAT